>NC_057799.1:527785171-527787607 GCF_018294505.1 Triticum aestivum
ATATACAGCAAAGGTTTCCTGCCAGGACCATTGCCTCCAGTTTCTTGATGTACGTTGACCATTTATTTCTAAGATGTAACATATACCAAGGCACCTATCTGATGCACTGAGAGGGTGTGGTGAGTGGAGTGGAGGTATGTGGTGCACTGAGAGGGTGAAGTAGAGCCTGAAAGTTTGTCCAATTTCCTGCGCTTGGGGACGCACTGCTTTGTAGAAAAGTTGGATACTATGATTTTGTATAGTGATGGGAGATAGTCTTTGATACTCTACTTAATTTGTGGCGGGGGAGATATATGTCATGTTACTGCTGTCATATTCTTGTGTGTCTAAGCTTAATAATAATTGATTAGACTGTTAATTTTCCGTGACGCAACTTCATGACGACGCGTTTCTCGTGTCGAGGCATGTATGTTTCATGAGACTATTGGTTTTAAGAAACAAAATCATGTGATATTTTTCATTGGTAATGCAGTGCACAATAAAGACCTGATTTTAATTTGTACCACTCTATTTTGTGCATTAGATTGGTAAGGCTCACCTTCTGTTTTTTTACCCTTTCTTCTTTTGTTCCCCAAAAGGACACATTACTAGGTCCCTTGTTTTTTTAAATAAAAAACACCTCTTTATTCATTCGTATACATCATTATAGTGTTCCTAAAAGAGATAGAATTGATGGTGGTGGTACTTCAATCCAAGAAGTAGCTTCATTAAACGTGGAAGACAGACCAGTTCATGGGCAATAGCATCCGCCTCTCGATACTCATGTTCAAACACCACTTTGGTATACTCTGAAGACAAGAAATAACTATCATTGGCCACTGCTGCAGCACTGCCTGCCAGTGCAAGCCGATATTCATGACTTGGATGACTTGGCTATGGTCCGAGCAAATAATCAATCTATTGCCGAAAGTAGAAAATTAAGCAGACAAGGATAGGAAGAGAAACTAGAAAATTAAGCTGGTTAGTGCCTATCTCAGTTGTCACATGTATGTGGACGGATTTTCTTATTGTTGCATGATCTCTGTCACCACCTCGATATAGGATAGAGCGAGCAATGAGATGAGCATGGAGAACAAGTCTTCCCGTGAGGCAAAGATGAAGAAGAAAAAGTTTGGCTTGGATGAAGAGGTTTATCGATTGGAAACCATACGTTTGACTGTGCTTGATGTGTACCTATCAATAATATAGTCACTTTGATTAGTGCTTGGTACATTTTTATTGCATTAGTAGCATATACCAGCTCCTGACTATACGTCCACCTGATCATTTCTTATCCCGTAGCGTAGCACGGGCATCTTGCTAGTTAAAATTATAAGATGAAGCAAAAGAAGCAGAAATCATGCTTAATTACAAAAAAACACTTGTCATTGTGACTTACTGTATCCACTTTGAAGTTCTCGTCCAGCTTGATGCTGAAGCCCCTATCATCAACTAGGAAATGTCTCTCGCACAGCCCGCGCTCGTCTTCGCAGTATTTGCACATACTGAAATCCTTTTCTTCGTCAGACATTTCCTATGTTCATAGTTGAAACATTAATTGAAAATCGATCAAAGGCAACTACCAGGAAACTCAACACACAAATCCGGGGCACTCGATATTTCCTACATATTCTAGTACAAGTCATGCTTAAATTCACGAAAAAAAATTCGGCATGACCTTTTGCTAAAATAGGACATATCGAGCGCCTAAAATTTGCCGGAACGGAAATGAATCAACACTCCGGCAATACATAGGCCACTTGGATTTTGCCAGCGATACAAAGATATTCATACACATACAATGATGTTTAAACTTGCAATTCCATCCGGATCAATTTTCATAAGCATTCACACATGAGCTCACCGATTAAATACCCTAATTCTACTCTATTCAACACACCAAGGAGTGGATAAAGAGGAGGTGGACTTTTAGCTCAGTGACTCAGGTGTAGAGGAAGTAGAGGTAGCTCGGATGACGATCACTCCAAGGAGACACGACTGTACAAAGCCTGCATATTCCACCGAGTAAAATTTTAGATAATCAAATCTCATATAGCATTCTTTGATCACAAAGTGATAAACTAGTTCTATTAACTACTTACTAAATAAACTAGTTCTATTAAGCACTTACTATAAATAAACTAGTTCTATTAAGCACTTACTGTAAATAAACTAGTTATATTAAGCACTTACTATAAATGAACTAGTTTTATTAAGCACCTACATTCTACCTATCTATACCGTAGTTCTAACCCTAACATCTATCCATCCATCTATCTATATATCTATATTCTACAATATCTACATTTAAATTACCTACATTATATTCAAACCACCTAAAAATAGTCAAAAAAATTATTCTATTAAAAAACCTACATTCTACAATGTCTACATTCTAAAATCTACATTTATATTACCTACATTCTACAAGAACAAAGACAAGGAAGGGAGGAAGGA
>NC_057799.1:527787617-527788454 GCF_018294505.1 Triticum aestivum
CCGATTAACAAAATACATGCTGATGTAAAAATATAGTGATATACAACAGGTACTTACATCTACATTGGAGCACAGAGAATTCCTGCAAGAATCTTTCCTCATAAACGATACCATTGCAGAAATTCTTCTATCTGTTAAGCTTATTTTCTAAAAGAGAGATGGGTAAGAAACATGTAGAAAATATGATCAGCATGCTATAAAATTTCATGATGCAAGGATACGCACACGCTTTTTAGAATTGAGTTGACATATTTTTGCTGGACTGGAGCGGACTAGTTCTTTGGCCACTGGAATCTGCTTATTATCAGTAGGAGTTGGGTTTCTCTGTGCTAGAGCAATATCTATAAAAACTGGAGTTGGTTTATTATCTCCTGGCGTTTGGATCTTTTGCAAAGGCCTTGTTTGTAACCCTTCAGATTCTAACATAGTCGTCTTCCCCTTGCATGCCTTGTATAGAAGAATGGTGCTTTAATTATAAAACATGCGACATCAGAGAGATGGAATATGTACTGAAGAATAGAAAGGCATGACATATTGACATGTATTCCCTCCATCCAGAAAAAATGGATGGATCTAGGCGTATTTCAGTTCTACATACATCCTTTTTTATCCATTTCGGCAACATGTAATCCGGACGGAGGGAGTATGGTGTAAGAGCTAGGGATACGACAGGACAACACAGCAAAAAAACACTAGTTGAATGTAAAACTGTATGCTAGCGGAATACATACATAAATAACTAAGGCAACATACACGTGTATGATTGGGAAAATAAGATGGCATTGCAACAGAGCACTAGAACAACACTTCAATGTAAAAAAACATGGTATGGTAGAC
>NC_057799.1:527788480-527800650 GCF_018294505.1 Triticum aestivum
CTAGGGAGGGAGGGGGCGACGGTGGCGGGATGGAGGAGGGAGAGGACGTAGGACGGAGGGGCGACGACGGTAGCAGCTGGCGGCACTGCGGCGGCGGCGGACGACGGGGTGAGGGAGGGGATGGAGGATGGAGTGGCGAGTGGAGAGTGAGGGACGGGTGTAGAAGATATGATGGCTTTAGCAGTAGGGATCTTCAGGGAAATGCGCTACTACTAAACTCTATAGCAGTAGCGCTTTATACAATAACACGCTACTGCTAAGGCTAAGCATGTAAAAATGAACATAAAAAATACATTGGTCCTGAATGATCTTTTTGTGTAGAATCTAAATAGTCAACATGAATCCTCACCTGTTTAGGTACATGTGAAGATTCATATTGCGGCCATAAATCCTACACATAGAGTTCAATGAAGACCAAGTGCTTGTGATAGTTTTAGAAATAACATATTTATGGTGGTCAACACCCTGTTCGCTTAGCAGTATGGGACTAAACTTAGTTGCAAGAGGGGATGATACTTAGCCGCAGCGTGTGTTGGCGAAATGTGCTACTGCTAAGTACGTTAGCAGTAGCGCGTCTTTGTAAAGGGTGCTACTACTATACCTAGTCTGGGGGCAACGCCCTGGCAATTGTAGTAGCAGCGCACTTTTCACATAGCGCGCTACCTCTAATGGGTTATTAGTAGCACGGTTTATGTAGAGCGCTGCTAGTAAGTAGCAGTAGCGTCTGTTTTTAAACCGCGCTGCTGGTAAGATTCTGTGTATAAGGTTTTCCCTAGTAGTGCCACTACAAAGCACCTCTTCCCGTTGCATGATAAATAGATCAAGTTGGCCAAACAAAACCCAAATATCGGAGAAGAAATATGAGTTATAAGAAATCATGCATATAAGAGATCAAAGAAACTCAAATAACTTTCATGGATATAAAAAGAGAAATCTGATCATAAACTCAAAATTAATCCGATCCCAACAAACACATTGCAAAAAGAGTTATATCATATGGATCTCCAAGAGACCATCGTATTGAGAATCTAGCGAGAGAGAGGAAGCCATCTAGCTACTAACTACGGAACCGAAGGTCTACAAAGAACTACTCACGCATCATTGGAGAGGCACCAATGGAAGTGGTGAACCCCTCCATGATGGTGTCTAGATTGGATCTGGTGGTTCTGGACTCTGCGGTGGCTGGAATTGATTTTCGTTGACTCCCCTAGGGTTTCTTGAATATTGGGGTATTTATAGAGCAAAGATGCGGTCTAGGGGCACCCGAGGTGGGCACAACCCACCAGGGCGCGCCTGGGCCTCCTGGCGCGCCCTGGTGGGTTGTGCTCCCCTCGGAGCACCCCCAGATGTCTACTATGCAACTTTATTCTTGTAGACACGTGTTGGGCCTCCAAGCGCAGAGTTTTGTAGGACAGTAGCAATTTTCCCACAAGTGGATGACCTAAGGTTTATCAATCCGTGGGAGGCGTAGGATGAAGATAGTCTCTCTCAAACGACCCTGCAACCAAATAGAAGAAATCTCTTGTGTCCCCAACACACCCAATACAATGGAAAATTGTATAGGTGCACTAGTTCGGCAAAGAGATAGTGATAAAAGTGTAATATTGATGGTAGAAATATATTTTTATAATCTGAATAAATAAAAATAGCAAGGTAGCAATTGATAAAACGGAGCACAAACGGTATTGCAATGCTTGAAAACAAGGCCTAGGGTCCGTACTTTCGCTAGTGCAATCTCTCAACAATGCTAATATAATTGGATGATATAACCATCCCTCAAAGTGTGACGAAGAATCACTCCAAAGTTCCTATCTAGCGGAGAACATAAGAATAAATTGTTTGTAGGGTACGAAATCACCTCAAGCCATTCTTTCCGTTCGATCTATTCAAGAGTTCGTACTAAAATAACATAAAGCTATTCTTTCCATTCGATCTATCCTAGATTTCATACTAAAATAACACCAAAGCAAATTCATATTCATAATACTCAATCCAACACAAAGCACTTCAAAGAGTGCCCCGAGATTTCTACCGGAGAAACAAAGACAAGAACGTGCATCAACCCCTATGCATAGATTACCCCCATGTCACCTCGGGAATCAGAGAGTTGAGTGCCAAAACATCTATCAAGTGAATCAATACGATACCCCATTGTCACCACGAGTATTCAACTGCAAGACATATATCAAATGTTTTCAAATCCATAAAAGTATTCAATCTGATAACAACGAAATCTCAAAGGGAAAACTCAATTCATCACAACAAGATAGAGAGGGGCAAACAGCATATGATCCGACTATATTAACAAAGCCCGTGATACATCAAGATCGTGAAATCTCAAGAACATGAGAGAGAGAGAGAGATTAAACACATAGCTACCGGTACAAGCCCTCAGCCCCGAGGGTGGACTACTCCCTCCTCATCGTGGTGGCCGCCGGGATGATGAAGATGGCCACCGGTGATGATTTCCCCCTCCGCAGGGTGCCGGAATGGGGTCTAGATTTGTTTCTCGTGGCTACAGAGCCTTGTGGCGGCGAAACTTCTGATCTAGGTTAACCCTGAGGGTTTGCAGAATGTTTGTGAATTTATAGGGTAAAGAGGGGGTGTGGGAGGCCACCAGGGTGGGCACAACCCACCTGGGCGCGCCTGGGCTCCTAGGCGCGTCCTGGTGGGTTGTGCCCCCCACGGGGCACCCCCCAGGTGCTGCTCTGGCCCATTGGTGGTCTTCTGGTCCCAAAAAAACTCCAAAAAGTTTCACTGCGTTTGGACTTCGTTTGTTATTGATTTCTTGTGATGTAAAAAAACATGAAGAAAACAACAACTGGCACTTGGCACTATGTCAATAGGTTAGTACCAAAAATGATATAAAATGATTATAAAACATCCAAGAATGATAATATAACAGCATGGAACAATAAAAAATTATAGATACGTTGGAGACGTATCACCCCCCAAGCGGAGCCTTGGCCCATTGACACTACTAGGAAAAGGGCTATAGATAATATGGACACTAATGGCGCACCAGACATGTGGTGCGCCACTACTATATAGCAGTGGCGCACCATGTGTTGGTGCGCCATTAGTGTGATAGACACTAATGGCGCACCACAACCATGGTGCGCCACTACTAACAATTGTTTTTCCAAAAATACTAATGGCGCACCAGGGCACAGTGCGCCATTACTAGTTTTAACTAGTAATGGCGCACCAGTCACCCCGTGCGCCACTACTATCATTTTTTTGCAAAACTACTAATGGCGCACCGCCAGCTGGTGCGCCATTAGTAACCAAGGTTACTAATGGCGCATTTGTAGGTGGTGCGCCATTAGTAACCTGGGACCAGCTAGATATTTTGGACAGCCACCCACACACTCACTTTCCCCACTTCATTCTCTCCACCTCCTCCTCCAAGCTTGTCTCGGCTGCCTCCTCCTCCTCACCTCATTTGCACCATAGATTCATCCAAATTAACTGGTTAAATTACCTTTTTTTGATAGGTAAGTAAGGGAAAGCTTTATTTATGTTGTAGATCTACTTTTTTCTCCCTCCAACAACGTGCGCATGCACTTTTTATGGCCTAGCTAGATCTATGTATGTTTGTGGTGTTGCATATATGTTTGTGTTTGCAGGTACCGGTATTTGAAATGCGATAGTTTCCAATATTTTGCCGGAATGTTGATTCATTTCTGTTTCGGCGAGAATTTTGGCACTATGCATTCTTTTTGGTCCTATTTTTAGGCAAAGTCATGCCAAATTTTTTCTTGGTTCTAAAATATCGTTTTGCTCTACCCCGCAGGCGACCATGGTCCGCACGATGACCGAAGGCATCGTGAATAGGTTTTTGAGCTCCGCGCAGGCCGAGATGCTTCAAAAGAACGAGACGGAGATAAGATGTCCGTGTCGAAGATGCAAGCTGAGGAGCCTTATGGACCCGGATTCCGTACAGGTGCGGGACCACCTGCTCTTGCGTAGTTTCATGGATGGCTATCGGTGGCAAGGTGATGAAGTCGTCCATGGGGGCCGGGCAAGAAATGCGGAAGGGCAGCAAGACAACCGCGGCGAGGGCGGGCGAGAAGACGAAGAATCTCCAGGACATGATCACGAAGTAGATGCAGTACACAGTCATCATGTAGAAGATGCCGGACATGGTGATGAGGAAGATGCCGGAACAGACGAAGGGCATGATCATGAAGATGAAGATGCCGGAGCAGACGACGATGGGCTGGGTGCAGGACCCTCATATTCAAGAGCTGCTTCTCAAGTAGACGGATAACGCAAGAGCTGCCGCCCGAGAGAAAGCCAAGCTGGATCAACTGGAGATAGACGCGGTTACTCCATTGTATGAAGGATGCAGGCCCGAGGATACCCGCCTGAAAGTAACGCTCATGGCTCTGGAGATGAAGGTAAAACACAAAATGACCGACGCATGCTTCGACGAGAACATGTCATTCTGGCACGAACGTCTTCCCAAGGGGAACAAGTGCCGACCAGTTTCGAGGAGGCGAAGAAAATCGTGTGTCCTCTGGATTTACGCACATGAAATACCATGTGTGCATGAACAATTGCATCATTTATCGGGACGAGCACGCGGAGTCTACCATATGTCCGGTGTGCGGCATCACTCGATACAAGAAGAGGAAGAAAGCTCCTCGAAAAGTGGTGTGGTACTTTCCGATCACTCCTCGTCTGGAGCGGTATTTCGCGGACCCTAAGGTAGCAAAGCTCCTGCGTTGGCACGCGGATAGGGAGAAGAAGAAGCGAGAAGATGACGCAAATGATCCGGAGATAAATAAAAAAGACAAGATGCAGAGTCACCCTAAGGATGGGAGCCAGTGGCAAGCGTTGAACTTCGAACACCCAGAATTTGGGAACGATCCAAGGAACATCATGCTGGACACGAGCAACGATGGAGTCAATCCGTTTGGCAGCCGGAGAAGCACACATAGCACCTGACCTGTGTTTGTGTGGATGTACAACCTTCCCCCTGGTTGTGCATGAAGAGGAAGTACATTCACATGAGTATGCTAATTGAAGGGACGAAACAACCAGGGAATGACATCAATCTATATCTGTGGCTGCTGAAAGAGGAGCTAGACACGCTGTGGAAAACGCTAGCCAATACATGGGACACCGCAGAGAAAGAATATTTCCCTATGAGAGCCGCACTGCTTACGACGGTGCAGGACTATCTTGGTTACGGATATGTCGCGGGGCAGGTGGTCCACGGATTTTCTGGATGCGTCAGGTGCATGGATGACACAACGTATCGCCAGCTAGATAGAGATCCCGGGTCTTCGAAAACCGTGTTCATGGGACATCGAAGGTGGCTTCGCGACGACGACTCATGGAGGAAACGCAAGGATCTGTTCGATGGTGAAACCGAAACCTGAAGACGCCCGCGTACGAGGAGCGGCGAGGAAATAGACGAGCTATTGAAAAATTGGAAAGATTGCCTACTGCCGGGAAAGAAGAAAAAGGCGCCAGATCCGGGAAAGAAGCGAAAGGCGCCAGAGCCGCTGCTGAAGGTATGGAAAACGAGGTCTGTTTTCTGGGACTTGCCGTACTGGAAGATCCACCGTGTGCCTCACAGCCTTGATGTCATGCATATCATGAAGAACGTGTGCGAGAGTCTGCTTGGTACCCTGCTCAACATGCCAGAGAGGACCAAAGATGGGCCGAAAGCAAGGGCAAACTTGAAATCAATGGGCATCAGGAAGAAGCTTCACGCTAATGATGATGATGATGAGGCGAAGCAGGACACGGAAAGTCGTCGCAAAGGCAAAAAGGCCAGGAAGACCGGAAATGATTTCCCTCCCGCGTGCTTCACTCTAAGTCAGGAGGAGATCGATCAGTTTTTCACCTGCCTCGTAGGAGTAAAACTTCCTTACGGTTACGTGGGGAAGATAAGCAGATACCTAGACTCAGCGAAGCAGAAGTTCAGCGGGATGAAGTCTCATGACTGTCACGTGCTGATGACGCAGATACTTCCAGCTGCAATCTGTGGGATCATGGACGCGCACGTCCGTGAAACGCTATTTGGGCTATGCAACTTTTTCGACGTCATCTCTCGAAAGTCGGTTGGCGTGAGGCAACTCAGAAGGCTACAGGAAGATATCATGGTGATACTATGCGAGCTTGAGATGTACTTCCCGCCCGCATTCTTCGACGTTATGGTGCATCTGCTGGTCCATATCGTGGAGGATATCATCCAACTCGGGCCGATGTTCCTGCACAGCATGATGCCGTTTGAAAGGATGAATGGTGTCATCAAAGGATACGTTCGCAACATGTCACATCTAGAGGGAAGCATAGCCAGGGGCTTTCTGACCGAAGAGTGCATCTCCGACTGCACGAAATGTCTAGGCATCGAGAACCCCGTTGGTCTGCCCGTCAACAGGCACCTTGGCAGGCTCGCTGGAGGGGGTCACCGTGAGGGTCGCCGCGAAATGCATGTCGACTTCGAGGGTCGACTCGCCGACTTTGAAAGAGCAAAACTAGTCGCGCTACAACACATAGACGTGGTCGGTCCTTGGGTGGTAGAGCACAAAACCTTTATTGAGAAGACATACAATGACTGAGGCCAACAGAGGATGGACGGAGATATAATCAAAGAGCACAACTCATGTTTCACGCGTTGGTTCAAGCAGAAGCTTCTGTCGTACCCTTTACATGAGGATTCTTCCGCGGAAGAACAACTCATATTCGCCTTGTCACAGGGCGCCGAGCACAACCTGATGACGTATGAGGCGTACGATATCAATGGCTACACATTTTACACCGAGGGAAACGACATGAAGAGCGATGGTTATCAGAACTCCGGGGTAACAATGGAATCCTACACCGGTAACGACAAGGACAGATACTACGGAAGGATCGAGGAGATCTGGGAGCTGAGCTACGCTGGAGAGAAGGTCCCGATGTTCCGTGTCAGATGGGCAAAGAGCGTCCTAAAAGAAGACCGGTATTTCACCACCATGGTTATACCCGAAGCCAAATCCAAGACCGCGGGCGCAAACGCCACCGTGAAAAATGAGCCATGGGTACTGGCTTCCCAAGTGGACCAATGCTTCTTCATTACTGACCCGTCAAAGCCCAGTCGTGTTGTCGTGAGGAGAGGCAAAAGGAAGATCATCGGAATGGATGGAGTTGCCAATGAGCAAGACTTCGACAAGTACGGCGACCCGAAGATGGAACATGACGACGACGATGAAGTACCAGCATACACCACAAGAAGAAGCAGGACCACCCTACCTAAAGGACGTCTGTTCAAGAGAAGAACTCCATTCACTAGTAGGAAAAGGGGCTTTTACCCCGGTTCATAAGGGCCTTTAGTCCCGGTTCTGGAACCGGGACTAAAGGGTCATTACTAATGCCCTAGCCCTTTAGTCCCGGTTCTTACACGAACCGGGACTAAAGGCCGTCCACGTGGCCGGTGCGGGGAGCCCAGGCAGGAGGGCCTTTGGTCCCGGTTGGTGCCACCAACCGGGACCAATAGGCATCCACGCATCAGCACCTGGCAGGAGCTGAGGTTTTTGTTTTTTTGAAAGGGGGTGGTTTAGGGGTTTTGGGGGGTTAATTTAGGTGTTTCATATATTGTGTTAGCTAGCTAATTAATAGAGAGAATGTCCTCTCTTATCTCCGTGCTTTGTCGACGCTACGTACTATATACGTATGGAGAGGAGTAGACACGCTAGCTAGTAATCAAATGAAGGAAACAGAAGATCGTCATGAACATATATATATGCATACAGAGAGAAGTGATATCGACCACCTCTCCTTTTCCGAGATATTGGTCGAACAACAAGTTCTCGTATATCTATCCGACACTACTGGCTACATATATACAATAATTATCTCTTACAATACAATCTCCTAATTATATTGTAGGAACACAGGGTCCACATAGTATTCTCCGTTTTCAGCGATCACGTGGTCAAGGAAGAATGCCGCCAATTCCTCTTGAATTCCTCGCATACGATCTGGTGCTAGGAGTTCATCCCGCTTCCGAAAAATCTAATTTGAAGAAGGGGGTCAATACATATATATATATGAATGAATGAAACTCAACACAAATGATGGTAATAAAATAAAATTGTGAATATTATTGCTTACGCACTTCATATTGTTCTTCAGTGTAGCCCCGCTCACAGGTATGGTAGCGGATGGACTCGCAAATGTAGCATCCACAGTAATTATTCCCGGGTTGCTGCCACAACCACTTTACAAGAAACAGAGGTCAATCAAACTGATAAGCAAGCATGCTAAATGGTATTGATCAAACTAGCGCTTGAATCACTAGGAGATGCGCGGAACATGCTACTATAGTACTTACTTTTGGGTGTCTAAATTGCAGCTGGTTCGGCAGTCCCGGGGCTTTTGAGGTGAATTTTCTCCAAACCCTGCCAGACAAAGAAAACAATTACTTGATATCAGGAAATGAACAAAGTTGCTGATATGGTGGATAATGATCGATTTAACTTACTTCTGGAGCATTTGAGTCATGTTCGCATAGTCCTGGGGATCTTTTCGTCTCGAGTCTAAGACGGTTACTACTCCCGGCTCAAGCTTAATCTCTAGGAGAATATAGTGGAAGCTGCGCATGCATGCATAAGTCATCAATTACATTACCATAACCTGGACTAATAAAGGGAAACCGAATATGCAGAAGACGGTAACACTCACTTGAAGTTGTAAGGAAAGAGTATTATATCTTTGTCTTGATTTATTACCAACGATTGTAGCAAGTTGGCCTCGGCTTCTTTGGCATGAAATTTAACCTGATAATCATCTATGAGATTTGTGTTAATGAACCCAATATCACCGATTTGTCTTTTCTTCAATTCGGCGATCTTCAATCTGCATAATATAGTGAGGATAAGTATAAATACATGCAATGAAAGAGCTGACCTATATAGAGAGACTTAATGACAGAAGTAGTACAACTTACAGACAGTAGCAAGTGATCGTTGTTTTATCGAGGGACATTAGATTGTAAAACTGGAAGAAATCCTCAAATGGAACATTCAACAGTTCAATTCCAACGAGGTCATGCTCCGGTTTAACTCTCAGCGTTAAAGTACTCATCCCATCAGACTCTCTGCAGGTTTTCATGTACCAATCATGTAGTCTTCGCATCATCATGCTTAGAGATTTGAGATCTTTGACGAGAGGCTTCCCGTAATGGTATTTGTGTTCGTCCACCTCCATGATTTCATAATGTACATCGTCGGGCAGGTAATCTCCAAGATCGGTATAACCGGGCACCATACCCGGATCATTAGCGATGATGTCTTTTGACACCTTGAGCGGGGGGCACGATTGGTTCTCTTGTTCGCTGAGCTGGGCAATTTTTTTCCCAGCTCGTCGTTCTTTCATCCTTTTATCACTGACAGTACTTCCCGACCGCTCCGCTTCGGCATATGCCTTTGCAAGAACGCGCTCATAGTTGCCTTTTGGCGGAGACTTTGGTGGTTTTGTCAGGGCAGCAAGAGTGCGCTTTGCTTTCACCGGATCTACCTTCTCCTCCGGAGGTGGATGTTTCTTTGCTTTGACCCCTTCAAAGAAGTTCTTCACTTCGGCTCGCACGATCTTCGCGTTCTCCTCCTCGGTCCTCTCATATGGTAACTTCTCTAGAGTCTTCAGAGAAGGACCGAATCTGTATTGCCTCCCGCCTCTGGCAGCTGTACTGCTAGACGCCGGCAGAGCAGACGGAGCGGCTGCGGCCGTCTTCTTTCCTTGCTTACGAGGCGGAGGAGAAGGACTACGACGCGCCGGAGCAGCCGCAGCAGCGGCGGGTCTCTTCCGCCCTTGCTGAGGAGGCGGAGAAGGAGGAGGCTGGCTGCTCTGGCGCGCCGGCGCTGGCGGAGAAGGAGGCGGAGTGCCGCCACGCGCCAGAGAAGGAGGCTGAGTGCCCTGATCACTCGCCGGAGGAGGAGGCGGAGTGCCCTTACTCGCCGGAGCCCTCCAGTTCGGAAGCTTGATGAGCTCCTTCCGCCATAGGCATGGAGTCTTTAGAGCTAAACCCAGTCGAGTCTCCCCTTCACCGGTAGGGTGGTCAAGCTGGAGGTCCTCAAATCCCTCCGTTATTTCATCCACCATCACCCTAGCATATCCATCTGGAATCTGCCGGCAGTGGTAGGTTGCGCCGGGTTCAGTAGGTAAAACAGAGCCAACAGCCGCCTTGACTTTCAAGTTCTGCCATTCCGCCATAAGGTGGCAATGTTGAGACTCCGTGATAGCATCCACGGGGTAGCTAGGAGTAGCCGCATGCTCCAGCTGAGGCAGCTCGGTGGAAGCCACGCTTCTTCTATGCTGAGATGGCGGTGTAGCTTCGGGGGCAGTTTCGGCATCTCTATTGCTGTCTCGTTCCTCTAGCACTTGAACCCTTTCGTGCAGACGCTGAATTTGGATCTGCTCAACTTTTTTCCTCCTCTCCTGGGTTTTGTAACCGCCCGCGTCCGGAAAACCTGCCTTCCACGGAACGGAGCCTAGCGTGCCTCGTGTCTGTCCAGGGTGCTCAGGATTCCCGAGGGCCATTGTGAGCTCGTCGTTCTCTCTGTCTGGAACGAATGTCCCTTGCTGCGCTGCATCGATATAGTGCTGAATCTTCTTGACGGGTATTGCAAGTTGCTCGTCCGTCCAACGACACCTCCCTGATACAGGGTCCAAGGTTCCGCCAGCCCCGAAGAACCAAGTCCGGCAACGGTCTGGCCAGTTCATTGTCTGTAGTTCGATCCCTTTATCAAGCAGATCCCTCTCAGACTTGGCCCACTTAGGTCGGGCTTTGAGGTAGCCACCTGACCCCGTGCGATGGTGAAGCTTCTTCTTCGCAGCATTCATCTTGTTTGTCGCTGACATCTTCTTACTCTTTTCCGATGTCTTGTGGGCCACAAATGCGGGCCAGTGATCTCTGATCTTCTCATACCGGCCGATGAATTAAGGTGTCTCTTCTTTGTCGACAAACGTTTTCAGCTCATTCTTCCACCTCCTGAATAGGTCTGCCATCTTCTTAAGAGCATGAGACTTCATTAATTGCTCTTTAACTGGCTTCTCCGGATCCTCCTCTGGCGGTAGGGTGAAATTTGCCTTCAGCTCAGTCCAAAGATCATCTTTCTGCATATCATTGACATAAGACACCTCAGGGTCTTCCTTCTTAGGCTTATACCATTGGTGGATGCTGATCGGGATCTTGTCCCTAACTAGAACCCCGCACTGAGCAGCAAAAGCATCCTTTGTCCGGAGGGGTTCAATCGGTTGGCCGTCGCGCGCGATTGCTGTGATCTCAAACCTTTCATCCGAGCGCAACTTTCTCTTCGGGCCTCGTCTCTTTACCGCAGTTGTGCTCGATCCGGAGCGCTAGAAAAAAGAAGAAAGACGAGTGTTAATTAATATGTGTACATACCAAAACAATGAATGCATCAATTAGCTAGTCAGCACAGGCTTAACTAATATATTTACCTGGCCGGACTTTGTTCGGTCACCGGAGCCGTCACCACGGGCTCCTTCTTGCACCAGCATTGGGTCACCGGAGCCATCATAATCATGTCTTTCCTCCTCCACTCTTCGATCACCACAGCCTGCTTCTTCACCCTGTTCTTCCAGACCATCATTGTCGTTAAGATACGACAAGATATCACCTCCGGCTAAGATTATGTCCCCCAACACCTTTTCTGCTTGCTCATCTCGTCCGTGCTCCATTGTTTCTGCAAATATTACAACATGGCAATTATTACACAAACATGACAGCAGGTGGATATATTAGTGCAAACGTAGACCTAGCTTATTCCAGGTTTGGGGTGGCCTAGGCAACGCTTCAAGGGTAGGGGCGCGGCGGGAGGGGGTAGGAGACCGACATCGTTTTTTTCTAGGGTTTGGGTGTCCTCGAGAGTTTTGGTCGAGCGAGAGGGCCGGGGGGTGCTCCCGTGGTATAAGTTATCACGGTCGAGAGGGGGTATACATATCGACCGTCCATCATGTCGAAGTTATCTGGGAGGGAGTTATATATATCGACAACGACGACATACATACACGGGAAAATAATGTTATCGGGGAGGGGGTATATATCGACCCCCCCACGTGTTGAAGTTATCGGGAGGGGGTTTTATATCGACAACGACGACATACATACACGGGAAAATAATGTTATCGAGGAGGGGGTATATCGACCCCCC
>NC_057799.1:527802466-527803053 GCF_018294505.1 Triticum aestivum
CGGCGAGCACGGACAGCCTGGCGGCGTCGGGGGCAACTGGCGAGGTATGTCGAAAATTTCCTAAGTGTGGACTTATATAGCAAATCCTTTAGTCCCGGTTCGTGGCACCAACCGGGACTAAAGGTAGGCATTAGTCCCGGTTGGTGCCACCAACCGGGACCAAAGGCCTCTTTTCAGCAGCCCAAAGGGCGGGAAGCGGCGGCCTTTGGTCCCGGTTGGTGGCACCAATCGGGACTAAAGGGGGGGGGGGCATTGGTCCCGGTTGGTGCCACCAACCGGGACCAAAGGCCTCTTGCTGCCCGCGTCGCAGCCAAAAGTTTAATCCCACCTCGCTAGTTGAGAGGGGCTCAGAGTGGTTTATAAGCCCCGCTGCAGCTGCCCTCTCGAGCTCCTCTTAAATGCAGGCTTACGGGCCTAATCTCACACTATGCTGTCTGTTGGCCTATTGGGCCTTCTGCGGGCCTGAATCCTGGCCCAGGTTGGGTTTCTAGTCGTATTCAGGCCGTGGTGGCCCAATAGGTGGCAGTTTTTTAAATTTTTTGCATTATTTATTTTCTTTTGTTTTTTGCTTTATTTTTTAATTCTTT
>NC_057799.1:527803063-527808868 GCF_018294505.1 Triticum aestivum
GCAACGTGAGCATTGCGCCTCTTCTTCATCGTCTCTGCACTCAGGGCTTATAAACCGCTCCTAGTGCCTCTCAGCTAGCGAGGTGGGACTAAAAAACTGCTTAGCTAGTAAGAAACTCTAGTACCGGTTCGTGCCACGAACAGGTACTAAAGGTGCTCGTGGGGCCACAGCCTCATTAGTACCGGTTCGTGGCACCAACAGGGACCAAAGGGTGGAATTGGTCCCAGTTCGTGCCACCAACCGGGACCAATGGCCTTGCACAGCGGCGTGGTGGTGAGTTTAGTCCCACCTCGCTAGCTAAGAGAGAGCCGCACCTGTTTATAAGGTGCGGTGCGCCTGAGCTGTCGAGCTCCTCTCTAAAGCAGGCTTACGGGCCTAACCTCTCTGCACTCAGGGCTTATAAAGCATTTCAAATGAACTCTGAAAAGGTTGAAAGTTGGCATGGTATCATCATTTCATCCACATAGCATGTGCAAGAAAGTTGAGAGGGTTACGGCAAAAACTAGATGCACTTCTTGTACAAAACGGAAAATGGTATCATACTCGTCTATTACAAAGTTGGCATGCTATCATCATAATAGTTGCGGGAGAAAGTCTTCACTTTTTCTTCGCTTGTGTCATTTGCTTATTGCGCCGTAACCATGGATAATCTTCATCGTTTATCACGATGCTTGGGTCAGCCTTGACTTTGAAGGGAGGAATTTCATGAAACTTTTCAAAATCTTCAGACATGTCTGTCTTGCCCTCCACTCCCACAATGTCCCTTTTTCCTGAAAGAACTATGTGCCGCTTTGGCTCATCGTATGATGTATTCGCTTCCTTATCTTTTCTTTTCCTCGGTCTGGTAGACATGTCCTTCACATAGATAACCTGTGCCACATCATTGGCTAGGACGAACGGTTCGTCAGTGTACCCAAGATTGTTCAGATCCACTGTTGTCATTCCGTACTGTGGGTCTACCTGTACCCCGCCTCCTGACAGATTGACCCATTTGCACTTAAACAGAGGGACCTTAAAATCATGTCCGTAGTCAAGTTCCCATATGTCCATTATGTAACCATAATATGTGTCCTTTCCCCTCTCGGTTGCTGCATCAAAGCGGACACCGCTGTTTTGGTTGGTGCTCTTTTGATCTTGGGCGATCGTGTAAAATGTATTCCCATTTATCTCGTATCCTTTGTAAGTCAATACAGTCGAAGATGGTCCCCTGGACAACGAGTACAACTCATCACAAACAGTGGTGTCACCTCTGAGACGTGTTTCCAACCAACTGCTGAAAGTCCTGATGTGTTCACATGTAATCCAGTCGTCACACTGCTCCGGGTGTTTGGAGCGCAGACTGTTCTTGTGTTCATCGACATACGAGGTCACCAAGGTAGAGTTCTGTAGAACTGTGTAGTGTGCTTCAGACCAAGAATATCCGTCCCTGCATATTATTGAGTTCCCCCCTCCAAGCGTGCCTTTTCTAGTCAGTCTCCCCTCATACCACGATTTAGGGAGACCTATCTTCTCAAGGCCAGGAATGAAGTCAACACAAAACCCAATGACATCCTCTGTTTGATGGCCCATGGAGATGCTTCCTTCTGGCCTAGCGCGGTTACGGACATATTTCTTTAGGACTCCCATGAACCTCTCAAAGGGGAACATATTGTGTAGAAATACGGGCCCCAGAATGACAATCTCGTCGACTAGATGAACTAGGACGTGCGTCATGATATTGAAGAAGGATGGTGGGAACACCAGCTCGAAACTGACAAGACATTGCGCCACATCACTCCTTAGCCTTGGTATGATTTCTGGATCGATCACCTTCTGAGAGATTGCATTGAGGAATGCACATAGCTTCACAATGGCTAATCGGACATTTTCCGGTAGAAGCCCCCTCAATGCAACCGGAAGCAGTTGCGTCATAATCATGTGGCAGTCATGAGACTTTAGGTTCTGGAACTTTTTCTCTGGCATATTTATTATTCCCTTTATATTCGACGAGAAGCCAGTCGGGACCTTCATACTAAGCAGGCATTCAAAGAAGATTTCTTTCTCTTCTTTCGTAAGAGCGTAGCTGGCAGGACCTTCATACTGCTTCGGAGGCATGCCGTCTTTTTCGTGCAAACGTTGCAGGTCCTCCCGTGCCTCAGGTGTATCTTTTGTCTTCCCATACACGCCCAAGAAGCCTAGCAGGTTCACGCAAAGGTTCTTCGTCACGTGCATCACGTCGATTGTAGAGCGGACATCTAGCTCTTTCCAGTAGGGTAGGTCCGAAAATATAGATTTCTTCTTCCACATGGGTGCGTGTCCCTCAACGTCATTCGGAACACCTAGTCCGCCAGGACCCTTTCCAAAGATTACGTGTAAATCATTGACCATAGCAAGTACGTGATCACCGGTACGCATGGCGGGCTTCTTCCGGTGATCTGCCTCGCCTTTGAAATGCTTGCCTTTCTTTCGACATTGATGGTTGGTCGGAAGAAATCGACGATGGCCCAGGTACACATTCTTCCTGCTTTTGTCCAGGTATATACTTTCAGTGTCATCTAAACAGTGCGTGCATGCGTGGTATCCCTTGTTTGTCTGTCCTGAAAGGTTACTGAGAGCGGGCCAATCGTTGATGGTTACAAACAGCAATGCGTGCAGGTTAAATTCCTCCTTTTTGTGCTCATCCCACGTATGTACACCGTTTCCAGTCCACAGCTGTAAAAGTTCTTCAACTAATGGCCTTAGGTACACATCAATGTCGTTGCCGGGTTGCTTAGGGCCTTGGATGAGAACTGGCATCATAATGAACTTCCGCTTCATGCACATCCAAGGAGGAAGGTTATACATACATAGAGTCACAGGCCAGGTGCTGTGATTGCTGCTCTGCTCCCCGAAAGGATTAATGCCATCCGCGCTTAAACCAAACCATACGTTCCTTGGGTCAGCTGCAAACTCAGCCCAGTACTTTCTCTCGATTTTTCTCCACTGCGACCCGTCAGCGGGTGCTCTCAACTTCCCGTCTTTCTTACGGTCCTCACTGTGCCATCGCATCAACTTGGCATGCTCTTCGTTGCTGAACAGACATTTCAACCGTGGTATTATAGGAGCATACCACATCACCTTCGCAGGAACCCTCTTCCTGGGGGGCTCGCCGTCAACATCACCAGGGTCATCTCGTCTGATCTTATACCGCAATGCACCGCATACCGGGCATGCGTTCAGATCCTTGTACGCACCGCGGTAGAGGATGCAGTCATTAGGGCATGCATGTATCTTCTACACCTCCAATCCTAGAGGGCATACGACCTTCTTTGCTGTGTATGTACTGTCGGGCAATTCGTTATCCTTTGGAAGCTTCTTCTTCAATATTTTCAATAGCTTCTCAAATCCTTTGTCAGGCACAGCATTATCTGCCTTCCACTGCAGCAATTCCAGTACGGTACCGAGCTTTGTGTTGCCATCTTCGCAATTGGGGTACAACCCTTTTTTGTGATCCTCTAACATGCGATCGAACTTCAGCTTCTCCTTTTGACTTTCGCATTGCGTCCTTGCATCGACAATGACCCGGCGGAGATCATCATCATCGGGCACTGGTTCCTCTTCATCTTCAGCAGCTTCCCCCCTTGCAGCATCATTGGGCACATCGTCTGGTTCCTCTTGATCTTCAGCAGCTTCCCCCGTTGCAGCATCACCGTATTCAGGGGGCACATAGTTGTCATCGTCCTCTTCTTCTTCGCCGTCTTCCATCATAACCCCCATTTCTCTGTGCCTCGTCCAAACATTATAGTGTGGCATGAAACCCTTGTAAAGCAGGTGGGCATGAAGGATTTTCCGGTCAGAGTAAGACTTCGTATTCCCACATGTAGGGCATGGACAACACATAAAACCATTCTTCTTGTTTGCCTCAGCCACTTCGAGAAAATCATGCACGCCCTTAATGTACTCGGAGGTGTGTCTGTCACCGTACATCCATTGCCGGTTCATCTGCGTGCATTATATATAATTAAGTGTGTCAAAAACCATTACAGAACATCATGAATAGATAATTAAGTGACCAAATTAATAGAAGTTCATCATCACATTAGAACCAAAGTACATACATAGTTCTCATCTAACAACATATATATAGCTATACAGAGCATCTAATTAATTAAACCATACATTGAAACTATGTAAAACATTTCAATGCGAAAACAAATGCGATCATAATCGCAACCAAGGTAACAATTAATCCAACGGCATAATGATACCAAGCCTCGGTATGAATGGCATATTTTCTAATCTTTCTAATCTTCAAGCGCATTGCATCCATCTTGATCTTGTGATCATCGACGAGATCCGCAACATGCAACTCCAATATCATCTTCTCCTCCTCAATTTTTTTATTTTTTCCTTCAAGTAATTGTTTTCTTCTTCAACTAAATTTAACCTCTCGACAATAGGGTCAGTTAGAATTTCCGGTTCAACCACCTCCTAGATAAATAAAATCTATGTCACGCTGGTCGGTATATTTGTCATAAACAATAAATGAATCAAATAGTTATAAAAAGATAATATATACCACATCCGAATCATAGACAGGACGAGGGCCGACGGGGGCGGATACCAAAACCATCGCACTATGTAATAAGAAGGAATAAAATAGTAAGAAAATTAGACAAGTATCTATCTAAAGTAAGAATTTTTTTCTTTCAAAAAGAAGATAAGAACAAGAGGCTCACCACGGTGTTGCCGGCGACGAGATCGGCGCGGGCGGTCGACGGCGGTGAAGACGGGAATGGGACGTGACGGGCCGCTAAACCTAGACAAATCTCGAGGAAAATGGAGCTCGGAGGTCGAGTTTCGAGAGGAGAAAGATTAACTAGTGTGGCTCGGGCATTTCATCGAACACCTCATGTGCATAGGAGGTGAGCTAGAGCACCACAAAGCCCTCCCCTCGCCGGCCAGAGAAAAACAGAGCACTGTGGAGTGCTCTGCCGTGGCGATGGGGTATATATAGGCACCTCATTGGTCCCGGTTCGTGGCATGAACCGGTACTAAATCCGGGCCTTCTGTCCCGGTTCATGCCAAGAACCGGGACAAATGGTTGTGGGCCAGGAGCGAGGACCATTAGTCCCGGTTCGTGGCTCGAACCGGGACAAATGGTTGCATACGAACCGGGACCAATGCCCACGAGGCCCCAGCCTGCCCCCTGGGCTCACGAACCGGGACGAATGCCCCCATGGGTCCCGGTTCGTGACTGAACCGGGGCTACTGTGAAAACTGCCCTGTGAACTTTGCCCCGTTTTCTACTAGTGATTTACGAAAAATAAGGGCAAGAAGATTGTGAACACATAGCTAGCTAAGATTGATTGTATTTAAATTGTAGCCTTCATTTCTCGATGAATCTTTTTAAATTTCATGGGCACTTTTTAATATTATGTTTATTATGGTATTGAATTTCTAACTCACAAAAAGTATTGAATTTGTTAATATTTTTTGAACTCATGAATATTTTTAAATTTCATGGGCACTTTTTGAATTCATGAATATTTTTACAAATTTGATGAAATTTTTTCATATTCGTAAATGTTTTACCAATTCACAAATGAATGCAACTAAAAATCCAAAAAAATATTGATGATATTTTTAAATAACAAATTTGATGATATTTTCAAATAACAAATTTGATGATATTTTTTCACATTCATAAATGATTTCAAATTTGATCGTCATTTTCTAAAAAATTATTAGACGCAACTAAAAATAATAAAAAAAGTTACTTATGGCGCACCCCTCGCTCCACCGCCGCCGCCGACCCCCCGCACCCTCCCCCGCTCCACCGCCGCC
>NC_057799.1:527809306-527819500 GCF_018294505.1 Triticum aestivum
CCTAGCTTCTCCTCCTCCTCCTCTCACCGCCCGTGCCTTCTTCTGCTCGGAAGGTCAAGAAGGCGGCCAAGGACGCCGACGACGGCGACGCCGGGCCCCGGCTCAACAACGACATCACGGGCCCCTTCCTCCGGATCGCCGCCCGCAGCCTCCTCGACGCCGGCTTCCTCTAGGTGATTCCTCGTCTCTCCTTCCCTCCTTCCCCCTAGGTTTCTCTCCCCGCCGGCGGCCCCTCCACCATGCCTCACGACGCTAAGGCTGCGGCGGCCTCCGTCCCCCGCGCTGCCTCCCGCGCCCCACGCCTCCTCCATCCCCTGCCGCGCGGTGCCCGCCCTGCGAACCGCTGTCGTCCGTGGCTGTGGCTCCCCTCCGCGCCTCGCTGCCGTGACGCCCGGCCCCGCCCGCCTCGCCTCGCCTCAATTCTAGTTGGTGTGGATGAATCTGATGCCGATGGACAGCATGAGGCAGACGTTCGTGCTACCGGCGCACCCAATATCGGTAGCCTAGCCTGTTTAGAAGCATTGAAAAAATACAGATTTTTGTCAGGATGTAAATACAATACATATCTACCATGAATGAATGAATTTGAAATTTTAGATCCAAATTTATAATACATATCTAGAACAAAAAGGCAAATATCGATGGGAATAGTAGCTAACGCAAACTAGACCTTGAATCTGACCCATTTTCTTTAGCTTGAATGAGTTTGTCATTTTTGTTTCTCATTCTATGTTTCAGATTTTTCATCTGAAAATTTATGGTACAATAGATTCTTGTTACTACCACAACATAACCTTTTTTCAGGATTTTAAAATATTTCATACATAGGATTTTTCTAAGACCGGGTGCACCACCGGATATTTTCTCGTGGGGAGAGGGGATATAATACATATACAATAGTAAAAACTACTATTCCTACATCTTGACCATGATTTTCAGGACTTCTTGATGATGATGGTTACAATAACAATTGCCTCTAATTTGCGTTCTTGTTCTTGCATCTTGTTTTTTCTGGGCTCAATTCTTGTTGTAGGAACCAAAGGGGATAAAATAAACTCTTCAAGTAGATACAATCCATGTGAATAGCCTGATCTAACCACTCTGACAGAACAAGAACAAGAAGCTCTGAAATGAATGATGAATATTTTCTGTTGATTCTTTCTGGCCAGTTCATTCATCATTTAGGGCTTGATGTATGGAGGCTTGTCTACTTGCTGCTAATACAACATAATATTTGATATGAGCAGGGTGAACAACCTTCAGGTCCCGGGAATCTACTCAAGGCTGCAGACACTTCTTGTCTCACTTCTTTTATCATCGGTATAATATTCATATTGAGGAGTTTCTATAAGTTCATTGTTCTTACCTGCAAATTTAAAATGAAAGCACAATCAATCCATATTAAAGACTTTAGGTTGGTTTTGTTTTGAAGGTTCTTACAAGGGTTCTTCTTGGCCGCAATTCCCGGGTATATTGGTGCTTTTCTTCTATTCTTTGTTGCTTTGGATCACCGGGAGAAGCCTGGATTGATTGCCTGCACAGTTGCTGTAAGTACTCCATTTTCTAAAGCTTATCACATAGTACTAGCATTTTCTTCCGGTGCAAAAGAAAAGGGATGTTGTTTGTCTTTTTTATAAAATGAACTAAAAACACTTAGATACTTATTAATGTTTCCTTACACGAATACTTCCTGTAAAGTTGATTTTATAAAGCTGTGTGATCTTTGTTTCTGAGACTGAAAGTGCTTCTATCTCAAAAAAAGAAGAAGCAAAAAATTAAAAGTGCTCATCCTAGTGGCAGGCACAGCTCCTGTCACTTGTGACCATTGCTGCTGGGAGCTTGATGGCATCTTGCCGCACACCCTTCCCTTTTAATGCTGCTCCTTAGAGATCTACACCACCTTGTATACTATTCAGAGAAATGTATAACACTTATGCATTTCATTCGTCTAATTACTGTAACCTGTTCTGCCATTTCAAGCCATATATACTATTCAGAGAAATGTATAACAATGATTGCTGCAGTAGCTCTAGGCAGAGCATGGCATGTTACTACCATAGAGGTACCCAAATATGTAGGTGTAGTTTGTGTTTTTATTTGTTCACACTGTCGCTGTATTGCTCAATTTGACAATTAGTGTTTATGAAGAAGAAGAATAAAGCTGCTGCTGTTGCTGTTATGCCTGTATTCACTGCTGTTGCTGCTGTACTTGTGATGATGTTGTACTTGTGATGATGCTACTTGTGATCTTCTGAAATGACCCATTGGGGACTTCATTACGCGGGGATAATGATTTTGCAGGTACCCCGAGAGGCCCTTGAGTTTGCCGGAATGTCGATTAACTTCCGTTCCAGCAAATTCGGGTACTCCATATATCCTATTTTCAGCAAAGGTCATGCTGAAATTTTCCGTGAATTTTAGCATGACTTTGCTAGAAATAGGACATATGGGGTACTTGCGACTAATGCATGGGCCGGGGTATCTTAGTACTTAATTAAGTAGGATCAACTGCCCCTTTATTCTTGCTGCATTAAACCATAGGTGGCAATAGAGCCAAGTGATTAGGCCCAACTTAGAATTCTCCTTCCCTTTTCTTGATAGGGTATATTATTAGAAGATACCCATATATATCAGTCAGCCTGGGGTGCCTCGACATCGATAAACCCTAAATGATGAAAACTTAACTTAGCATTTAGGGTGCCTCAGCGTCGACAAACCCTAAATTATAAAACCTTGGCTTTTAGGGTGCCTCGGTGTCGATAAAAACCTAAATGATGAAAGCTTAGGCTTTTAGGGTGCCTCCGCGTCGACAAACCCTAAATGATAAAAGCTTAGCTTTTAGGATGCCTCGGTGTCGACAAACCCTAAATGATGAGACCATGATCTTGTTCCTTGACAATAACCAACTTTTTGACCAAACTTTTTTCCTATTTAGAGCGAACATGGCCCACAACGATGAGGCCGGTGGTTCGGGCGGCAAGGCCTTCTGGGAGTTGTCCCAGGAGATGGAGGAAGAACCTCACCGCTATGAGGACACCGCGGAAGACACCGATCCTGACTACACAACCCCTAGTGGCGTCGCAGATGACACCAATGATTGTGCCGCCGAGGATGCCACCACTGATGATGGCAGCGCACGCACAGATGGCAGCCAACCGAAGAGGCAACAGAAGGACCGGCGCCCGAACGTGCTCGGCACCGTCAAGGAGGAATTTACTGAAGTGAACTCCGACGGGCATCCAACGGCGCCCAAAGAATTAGTCAAGGGGTACTCGGTTCAGCTCGGGTGCATTCTCCGGAGCACCGTCTCGATCAACATCGAGAACCTAAGGCATAAGGACCGAGGGAATTTGCGCAACCTCCTCTTCACGAAGCTGCACGAACGATACAAGTTCCCCGCTGACTTTGCAAACACACGCCTCTCAGGGAATAAAGTGAACAGTGCCGCCCTCACGAAGATGAGCACGGCCCTGTCTACTTGGAGAAGCGCGGTGAAGAGAATGATTGACAAAGGTGATAGTTATGAGAAGATCAAGGCAAAAAATCCTTCGATCAGCGAGATGACTACAAGGAGTTCAAGATCAAGTGCGAGAGCAGCGCAACCGTGGAATCAAGTCAGTGGGGGAAAGAAATTCGGGACTTGAACTTAGGGGTCCACCAACTCGGTCCCGGCGGTTACAGAGTGGCGGAGCCTATATGGGACAAGGAGGACGCGGAGCGTGCCGAGCAAGGCCTACCGCCCCGCTTCGAGAAATACCGTGACAAGCAGACCAGGAACTATGTCAGGGCCCGGTACAAGGAGGACCCGGTAACAAAGGAGCTTAACACGGATCCGAAGACCAAGGCGCATGAGCGTGTTCTGGTAAGGAATACACCCCCGCGTAATTAGCTCCATATGGTTGCATTCTAATTAATGAAGCCAAATTTCTAAATGGTTCACATTCCTTCCGCAGGAGACTGAAAGCAGTAGTGCGGGGTCGTCTCAGAGCTCCACTTGGGACAGCACCCTAAATAGGGCGTTGAACGTAATGAAAAACAAGGATAAGCTCAGTAAGCCGTCGTCAGCTGGTCGTGTGGCCGGCAAAGGCTTATCCACAAAATGGTCGTCATACTATAACGCTGGTGGGCGAAAGGAGAAAAAGACCAGCTCGGAAAGCCAGTCGCGCGAGGTTAAAGAACTCAAGGCACAAGTGGCGCAGATTCCGGAGATTGTCCAAGAGCAAGTGCAACAACAACTGGGAACGACGCTCACCGCCATTGTGCCTACCTTGATTCAGGGGCTGCAGACGTGGATTGCGGGCGGCCAACAGGGGCCGCCCCCGGTTCCCAGCTTCACGGCCAGCAACTCGCACAACGCGCAGGCGGCGCCATTGGTGTCTCCGGCGGAGGCGGTATTGGTGTCTCCGGCGCCGGCACGGGCATTGGAGCTTAATGCACCCGGGTGTACACCGGCCGGCACCTCGGCAGCAAGCGGCCCCTCCGTCAGTTGCATGCCCGCCGTTGGCGGTGCCTCGACATTAGCCGAGCTCGACGCCATCACGGTAACTAAGCCTCTTGGCCGATGACTTCATCGCCTTGCCTTTGACTGGGCATCCCTGACGCCCTACATGTTTTCGCAGGGCGCCGCCGACGTTCCCTACACTTCGTGGGCGGCGAGTTGATCGATGTCACCAAGGGCAGAATCGTTCAACCGGGCAACCCCGTGTTCCACGGTAATCCGATGCCACCCACCGTGTATAGGGTTGAACTGGTTCGGGTGCTGCCAGGCTGCGACGAGTTGTTACCTCCGATTCGACCCGCTGGGGCCGACGAAGATGATGTGATGACCCTCAGCGCCTGCGAAAGCTGGCCCCTGCTTTGGCCGAAGAGCGAGATTCGTTTGGGGGCCGGGGACACCACCCCACAGACAACACCGCCAGTCGTGCCGGCGCCAAGCCATGGCAAGACCGCCGCAACGCTACTGGACATGCCGGACATCCCTATGGCATAGGATCCAGACATGCGTATGGCACAGGATCCGAACGACGACGACGGTACATTTACCAACGTCGATAAGTACTTTGCCGAACATTATGGTGACGAATTCTTCGAGCCTCCTTCTCAAGAACCCAACCCTGAAAAAGACGACCATGATCTAGCTGGTACCGCGGAGAAACCCAATTGCAACAGGCGTCGTCTGGCGTTCAGTTCTCAGGAGACGCCTCCAGCTGCCGCCTTCACCGAGCCTCAGATAGCCGAGGTGCAGAATATTATCAGCCCCAACACACACAAGAAGGCGGTCTCTGAGCAGAACTCGATCCCATTACAGCAGATGAAGAAGAAGGGACGGAAACGAAAGAATAACAAGGGCGGTGCGAGCCAGCCGGCACCGAGTACGATCCGTGCTCAGGACGGGCCACCTTCACCTAAGGATATCTCGAGGAGGGTGCATGTGGCGGGTAGGGCGATGCTACCGACTAATCTGCTCAATGCTGCAACCGGTGCTATGCGGAGTCTGCATGACAATGTTCTTTCTTTGGAGAAGCAGCGTCTCTCCGAGAATGATGTGGCATACCCGGTTTTCGTGGCCAAGGTGCCAGAGGGCAAGGGCTTTGTGGATAGCACCATCGGGGGTACGATCGTCCTGCGGTTTGATGCCATCTTCGCTATGTTTAACCTTCATCCGCCGCACTACACCTTTGTTCGGCTATTTTCGCTGAGTATGGAGATGCGGATCATTAGAGACAAGACCCCGGACATCGTGATAGTCGACCCCTTCTACATGCGTGCCAAGATCTTGGGCAGCGCTGGGGACCGGCAAGTCGCGAGTTCATACCTCGAAGGCGTCATTCTAGCAAACCCAGATAAGGATAACTTCCTCGTGCCTTACTTTCCCGAGTAAGTCATCCCCTCACCGCCCCGTAACATATAATTTCTTAGATTTCGATCGTTCTTTTTTTCTAACATTCCGTGTTTTGTGCAGTGACACACATTGCACACTCATCCTCTTAAGCCCGAAATATTCCATGGCCACGTATTTCGACCCGGACCGTCAGTCGAAGAAAGACTACACAAATATCAAGAAAGTTCTTGATGAAGCTCTCCCCGGCTACGCCAGATCTGGAGGCACCTTCAGCAGGCCAATTCGTAGGTACGGCAAGCATGTGTTCACCCACAATACGACGTTCCCCTGCGTCAAGCAGCCGCCTGGCGGTCAGAAGGATGCCTACTACGCCCTCCATCACATGCAGCCGATCGTACGGGACCATAATCACCTTCTGCTACCAAATAATCTCAAAGATTGGGCCACACGCTTGTCGGCAATCCAGGACGCGGACATCAGACAAGAATTCTTTCGCATCCAGTCAGAGTTTGCGGAAATCATCCATCAAGATGTCCTTCATACCTCGGGGCAGTTCTACCTCAGATCTCAACCGTCCAACAGTGAGATAGAAACAACGCTACAAATGCAGGCTGACAACGCCCGCGATTTCATGACCATCACAAAAGACGGCGGCTTCATCCACGCTCCGGTCCCTGAGTCGAGTCGAAAGTAGTGATGCTATGTAGTTCTGAAATGTCGATTGGCTCATGTTGTAATATTAAACTTTAATGAACTTGTATGTCTCTTTGGTTTGGACAGTCGCTCAACTTACACGTAATCGATGCTATTTATTAGTAGGACCATAAATCATGCTATTAATGTGTTGCTTTTCTCTTCCGATCCTTTTGTTGCATACTTATATATTGCTTATGTATTGTCTGTGAATTTCTACTAACGTTTTGTTTGGCTAGTGCATATATAGAGATGCCGTCGTATGTCATGTACAAGGGTAAGGTTCCCGGAGTCTACGACGACTGGGAGGAGTGTCGGAGACAGGTTCACCATTTCAGCGGTAACAGTTACAAA
Source organism: Triticum aestivum (assembly GCF_018294505.1). Lineage (NCBI taxonomy): Eukaryota > Viridiplantae > Streptophyta > Magnoliopsida > Poales > Poaceae > Triticum > Triticum aestivum. Next base: position 527,816,196 of record NC_057799.1, read on the forward strand.
GGGTACACCACTAGGGCGGAGGCGGAAGTTAGATACGTGCGCTATCTAGCGGGAGAGAGGAGGGAGCGTTGGAGGAACCAGATGAAGACCAGTTTCATCACGATTATGCTCATCGTGACGACCGTAGCTCTCTTCTATGTGATGGTAGTTTAGATGATTGATATCGACTTGTAATGTGAAGACAAACTCGCTACTCGCGGTCTCAAGACTTGTAATGTTCTAACTTTGTTCGGTATTTTAAATTCGGAGACTAATATGATGAATTGTATTCGGAGAGTAATCTTCTATTGTATTCGATAAATCTAATGTTTATATGTTTTGCTGTCTAAATTCTATGCAGTAATATGTTTGGTAACCTGTGCAAATATCAGAAAAGAAAAAATCCCTAATATTCATACTAGTGGCGCACCACCCAGCACTTTAGTGGCGCACTGCAAAATGCACACTAGTGGCGCATCATCGACAAGTGCGCCATTAGTAAGCCAGAGCACATGGGTAAATATGGCCCCCTGGGAGGCATACTAATGGCGCACCGTATGATATACTAATGGCGCACTCCCTGGCGCGCCATTAGTATCTGGTATACTAATTGCGCACCAGGGGTGCGCCATTAGTATTAATTACTAATGGCGTGATGCTAGTGGCGCAGCTGTAGTGCGCCATTAGTAGCCAAAACAGGTGCGCCACTAGCAGGCCTTTTCCTAGTAGTGTGGGTATCTTCTGGTCCATAAAAAATCTCCGTGATGTTTCGTTGCATTTGGACTCCGTTTGGTATTGATTTCCTGCGATGTAAACAACATGCAGAAAATAGCAACTGGCACTTGGCACTATGTCAATAGGTTAGTACCAAAAAACGATATAAAATGACTATAAAATGATTATAAAACATCCAAGATTGATAATATAACAGCATGGAACAATAAAAAATTATAGATACATTGGAGACATATCACTGCTTCGGAAGCAGCAAATGAAGGAGTCTGGATGAAAGAGTTCATTCCCGATCTAGGTGTAATACCTAGTGCGTCGGGTCCAATGAAAATCTTTTGTGACAATACTGGAGCAATTGCCTTAGCGAAGGAATCCAGATTTCACAAGAGAACCAAACGCATCAAGAGACGCTTCAACTCCATCCGCGATCAAGTCAAGGAGGGAGACATAGATTTTTGCAAAATACATACGGATCTGAATGTTGCAGACCCGTTGACTAAGCCTCCTCCACGAGCAAAACATGATCAGCACCAAGGCTCCATGGGTGTTAGAATCATTACAATGTAATCTAGATTATTGACTCTAGTGCAAATCGGAGACTGAAGGAAATATGTCCTAGAGGCAATAATAAAGTTGTTATTTATATTTCCTTATATCATGATAAATGTTTATTATTGATGCTAGAATTGTATTAACCGGAAACTTGATACATGTGTGAATACATAGACAAAACAGAGTGTCCCTAGTATGACTCTACTTGACTAGCTCGTTAATCAAATATGGTTAAGTTTCCTGACCATAGACATGTGTTGTCATTTGATGAACGGGATCACATCATTAAGAGAATCATGTGATGGACAAGACCCATCCGTCAGCTTAGCATAATGATCGTTAAGTTTTATTGATATTGCTTTCTTTATGACTTATACATATCCCTTTGACTATGAGATCATGAACCTCCCGAATACCGGAGGAACACCTTGTGTGCTATCAAATGCCACAACGTAACTGGGTGATTATAAAGATGCTCTATAGGTGTCTCTGAAGGTGTTTGTTGGGTTTGCATAGATCGAGATTAGGATTTGTCACTCCGAGTATCAGAGAGGTATCTCTGGGCCCTCTCGGTAATGCACATCACGATAAGCCTTGCAAGCAATGTGACTATGAGTTAGTTGTGGAATGATGCATTACAGAATGATTAAAGAGACTTGCCAGTAACGAGATTGAACTAGGTATGAAGATACCGACGATCAAATCTCGGGCAAGTAACATACCGATGACAAAGGGAATAACATATGTTGTCATTGCAGTTTGACTGATAAAGATCTTTGTAGAATATGTAGGAACCAATATGAGCATCCAGGTTCTGCTGTTGGTTATTGACCAGAGATGTGTCTTGGTCATGTCTACATAGTTCTCGAACCCGTAGGGTCCGCATGCTTAATGTTCGATGATGATTTGTATTATGACACTAGTAGAAAAAGGCCCATTTGTCCCGGTTCTGGAACCGGGATTAAAGGGTCGGGACTAAAGCCCAACACCTTTAGTCCCGGTTCGCTTATGAACCGGGATAGGTGGGGCTCCACGTGGCCGATGCGGTGAGCCTAGGCAGGAGGGCCTTTAGTCCCGGTTGGTAACACCAACCGGGACCAAAAAGCATCCATGCGTCAGCAGCTCAGGAGCTGGGGTTTTTGTTTTTTTTAAAGAGGGGGGGTAGGGGTTTTGGAGGGTTAATTTGGGGGTTTCATATATTGTGTTAGCTAGCTAATAGCTAGAGAGAAGTGACCTCTCTTATCTCCGTGCTTGGTCGACGCTACGTACTATACGTATAGAGAGGACTCGACACGCTAGCTAGTAAGCAAATGAAGGAAACCATTAAGTACACAAGATCGTCATGAACATATACAGAGAGAAGTGATCGACCTCTCCTTCTCCGAGAGATTGGTCGAAAAACAAGTTTTCGTCTATCTATCTGACGCTACTACCTACATATATACAATATAAGATCTCTTACAATCCCTAACATCTGAAGTCAAGTTCCACATGGTATTCTCCGGCTAGATTGATGACGTGGTCAAGGAAGAATCCCGCCAATTCCTCTTGAATTGCTCATATGCGATCTTGTGGTAGGAGTGTTGGGGAAAGTAGCATGCAATTTCAAAAAAATTCCTACGATCACGCAAGATCTATCTAGGATATGCATAGCAACGAGAGGGGAGAATGTGTCCACGTACCCTCGTAGACCGAAAGCGGAAGCGTTAGGTTAACGCGGCTGATGTAGTCGAACGTCTTCATGATCCAACCAATCTAGTACCGAACATACGGAACCTCCGAGTTCTGCACACGTTCAGCTCGATGACGTCCCTCGAACTCTTGATCCAGCAGACGGTCGAGGGAGAGTTTCGTCAGCACGACAGTGTGGTGATGGTGATGGTGATGTGATCCGCGTAGGGCTTCGCCTAAGCACTACGACCCTATGACCGGACGGCACCTCACACGGCTAAGAGAATTACTGATGTGCTATGGGGTGCCCCCTGCCCCCATATTTAAAGGAGGAGAGGGAGGAGGCCGGCCTAGAGGGTGCACGCCAAGGG
>NC_057799.1:527819746-527848199 GCF_018294505.1 Triticum aestivum
GGGAAGGAGAGGAGAGGGAGAGGGAAAGGGGGGCCGCGCCCCCTCCCCTTGTCCTATTCAGACTCCCCTTGTGAGCCCATGACTTCCCCCGGGGGGTTCCGGTAACCCCTCGGTACTCCGAAAAAATACCCGAACCACTCGAAACCATTCTGGTGTCCGAATACTACCTTCCAATATATCAATCTTTACCTCTCGACCATTTCGAGAATCCTCATCATGTCCGTGATCTCATCCAGGACTCCGAACAATCGTCGGTCACCAAAACACATAACTCATAATACAAATCGTCACTGAACATTAAGCGTGCGGACCCTACGGGTTCGAGAACTATGTAGACATGCCCGAGACATATCTCCGATCAATAACCAACAGAGGAACCTGGATGCTCATATTGGTTCCTACATATTCTACGAAGATCTTTATCGGTCAAACCGCAATAACAACATATGTTATTCCCTTTGTCATCGGTATGTTACTTGCCCGAGATTCGATCGTTGGTATCCTCATACCTAGTTCAATCTCGTTACCGGAAAGTATCTTTACTCGTTACGTAATGCATCATCCCGTAACTAACTCATTAGTCACATTGCTTGCAAGGCTTATAGTGATGTGCATTACCGAGAGGGCCCAGAGATACCTCTCCGATACTCGGAGTGACAAATCCTAATCTTGATCTATGCCAACCCAACAAACACCTTCGGAGACACCTGTATAGCATCTTTATAATCACCTCGTTTCATTGTGATGTTTGATAGCACACAAGGTGTTCCTCCGGTATTCGGGAGTTGCATAATCTCATAGTCAGAGGAATATGTATAAGTCATGAAGAAAGCAATAGCAATAAAACTTAACGATCATTATGCTAAGCTAACGGATGGGTCTTGTCCATCACATCATTCTCCTAATGATGTGATCCCGTTCATCAAATGACAACACATGTCTATGGTTAGGAAACTTAACCATTTTTTATTAACGAGCTAGTCAAGTATAGGCACACTAGGGACACTCTGTCTTGTCTATGTATTCACACATGTACTAAGTTTCCGATTAATACAATTCTAGCATGAATAATGAACATTAATCATGATATAAGGAAATATAAATAACAACTTTATTATTGCCTCTAGGGCATATTTCCTTCAAGGAGTTCATCCCGCATCTGCCAGATCTAAATTGAAGAAGAGGGTCAATACATGTGTATGAATGAAACTCAACACAAATGATGGTAATAAAATAAAATTGTGAATATTTTTGCTTACGCACTTCATATTGTTTTCAGAGTAGCCCCGCTTATTAGAGGCCGTCGCGTTGTAGATGAACTCGCAAACGTAGTATCCACAGAAATCATTCCCGCGTTCCTGCCACAAGCACTTTACGAGAAATAGAGGTCAATCAAACTGATAAGCAAGCATGCTAAATGGTATTGATGAAACTAGCTAGAATCAATGGGAGATGCGCGGAACTAGGTAGTAGTACTTACTTTCGGGTGTTTAAATCGCAGCTCGATCGACAGTCCTGGAGAAATTGTGGTGAAATCTTTCCAAACCCTGCCAGACAAAGAAAATAATTACTTGATATAAGGAAATGAACAAAGTTGCCAATATGGTGCGATAATGATCGTTTGAACTTACTTGTGGAGCATTTGTGTCATGTCCGCATAGTCCTCGGGATCTTTTCGTCTTGAGTCTAAGACCGTTACTACTCCCTGCTCAAGCTTAATCTCTAGGAGAATAAAGTGGAAGCCGCGCACGCATGCATAACTCATCAGTTACATTACTATAACCTCGAGTAATAAGCGAAACCGAATATGCACAAGATAGTAACACTCACCTGAAGTTGTAAGGAAAGAGTATTTTATCTTTGCTTTAATTTTTGAGCAACGATTGTAGCAAGTTGTCCTCGGTTTCCGAGACATTCTTTTTAACCGTCCATTCATGTATGACATTTGGGTTAATGAACCCAATGTCATAGATTTGCGCTTTTTTGCATTCGACGATCTTCAATCTGCATAATATAGTGAGATAATTATAAATGCATGCAATGAAAGAGCTGAGCTATATATAGAGGCTTAATTACAGAAGTAGTACTTACAGACAGTAGAAAGCCACAAGTGATTTGTAGAGGGCCTTTTGATTGTAGAACTAGAAAAAATCGTCAAAATCAACAGTAATCAGATCTTGTCCAATGAAGTTGTGCTCATCTTTAATTCTCATCGTCAAATCATCCTTCCCAGACTTGCTGCAGGTTTCCCCATTCATGGAATCTTTGCATCATCGTTGTTAGATCAGGACTTCCATCTTTGACGAGAGGCTTCCCGTACTGGTATTTGAACATGTCCACCTCCATTGTATCAAAATGTACATCATCGCCCAGGTAATCACCAGGATTGGTACCAGGCACCATCCCCAGCAGATTTGCAACGATATCGCTAGACACCTTGAGCGGGGGGCAAGATTGGTTCGCCTGTTCGCCGAGCTGGGGAATTTTTTCCCACTTCTTCGTTCTGCTAACCTTTTATCACTTGAAGTAGTTCCCGATCGGCGCGCATCTTCCACTGTCTTTTTAAGACAACGGCCATGGTTGTCATTCGGCGAAGGCGGTGGTGGTCGCTTCAGGGCATCGATAGTGCACTTCACTTTCACCGGATCTATCATCTCCTTCGGAGGTGGAGGTTTCCTTGCAAAAAAGTCCCTCACTTGGGCTTCACAGATCTCCGTGTTTTCCTCCATGGTCCTCTCGTATGGTACTTTCTCTAGAGGCTTGAGAGATGTACCGTATCTGTATTGCCTCCCACCTCTGGATGTACTGCTAGCCGCCGGAGCGGCGGCGTCTCTCTCCCGTCGTTGCTTACGAGGCGGAGTGCTCCGACGCGCCGGAGCAGCCGGAGCGGCGACGTCTGTCTTCCGCCGTTGCTGATGAGGCGGAGGAGGAGGCGGATTGCTCGGACGCGCCGGAGGAGGCAAAGGAGGAGGTGGAGTGCCGGCCTCATGCGCCGGAGCAGCCGGAGAAGGAGGCGGAGTGCCCTGATCACTCGCTGGAGGAGGAGGAGGCGGAGTGCCTTGACTCGCCGGAGGAGGAGGAGCAGGCGGAGGTGTCTAGTTCAGAAGCTTGATGTGCTCCTTCTGCCATAGACATGGAGTGTTCATAGCAAGACCCAGCTGAGTCTCCCCTTCACCTAGAGGGTGGTCAAGCTCGAGCTCCTCAAATCCCTCCGTTACTTCATCCACGATCACAACAGCATAGCCATGTGGAATCAGACGGCCGTGTAAAGTTTTCCGTCGGGTTGAGGAGGTGCAACAGAGCCGACAACCGCCTTGACTTTGAGGTTCTACAATTGCGTCATAAGCTGGCAATGTTGAGCCTCCGTGATAGCATCCACGGGATAGCAAGGAGCCGTGAAGTCAGGCTGTTGAACGAGCTCGGTGGAAGCCATGCTGCTTCTCCGCTGAGATGGCGGGGTAGGTTCTGGGGTAGCTCTGGCAGCTCACTGGCTCTCAACTTGTTCCTCTAGCTTTTGTACTCTTGCATTCAGCTTTTGCATTTCGCTCAGCTCCAGTTTCCTCTTCCTCTCCAGGGTTTTGTAACCGCCTGTGTTGGGAAACTCAACCTTCCATGCAACGGAGCCTGTCATGCCTCGTGTTCGCCCAGGGTGTTCACGATTCCCGAGGGCCTCGGTCAGCTCGTCATTCTCTCTGTCGGTAATGAGCATCCCTTGTTGCGTTGCGGCAATACACTTCTGAAGCTTCTTGACGGGTATTGCAAGTTGCTCGTCCATCCAAACGCACTTCCTTGTTTTAGGGTCCATGGTTCCCCCAACCTCGAAGAACCAAGTCCTTGAACGGTCTGGCCGGTTCAATGTCTCTGGTTCGACCCCTTTAGCAAGCAGGTCATTCTTAGCTTTGTCCCATAACGGCCAGGCTTTGAGGTAGCCACCTGATCCCGTGCGGTGGTGAAACTTCTTCTTTGTAGCATTGTTCTTGTTTGTTTCTGACATCTTCTTACTCTTGTCCGATGTCTTGTAGGCCACAAATGCGGGCCAGTGATCTCTTATCTTCTCAAATCGGCTAGTGAATTCTGGAGTCTTCCCTTTGTTGACAAATGTTGATTTCAACTCATTCTTCCACCTCCTGAATAGATCTGCCATCTTCTTAAGAGCACACGCCTTGACCAATGGCTCTATAACTGGCTTATCTGGATCCTCCTCTGGCGGTAGGGTGAAATTGGCCTTTAGCGAGGTCCAAAGATCTTCTTTCTGTCTATCACGGACACAAGGAACTTGAGGGTCTTCGTTCTTAGGCTTATTCCATAGCTAGATGCTGATCGGGATCATGTCCCTAACAATAGCCCCGCACTGAGCAGTAAATGCTTCCTTGGTCCGCCTGGGTTCAATCGGTTGGCCATCGTCCGAGATTGCTGTGATCGTGAACCTTTCATCCTGGCGCAACCTTTTCTTCGGGCCTCGTCTCGTTACCGAAGTTTGGCTCGATTCAGAGGGCTATAAAAGAAGAAAGAAGAGTTAATATATGTACATACCAAAACAATTAATGCATCAATTAGCTAGTCAGCACAAGCTTAATTAATATATATACCTCCCCGGACTTCGTAGCAGCTCCCTCCTCCGTTCGGTCACCGGAGCCGTCATCACGGTCTCCTTCTTCCACCGGCAATCGGTCACCGGAGCCACCATGATCATGTCCTTCCTCCTCCATTGTTTGATCACTGGAGCCTTCATCCTCTCCTTCTAGACCATCGGTGTCGTTGAGATACGACAAGACATCACCTCCGCCGAGGATTATGTCCCCCAACAATTGTTCTATTTCCAAGTCTCTTTGCTCCATAGTTTCTGCAAATATTACAACATGGCAATTAATATACAAACATGAGAGATGGATATATTAGTGGCAAACATCCTAGCTAGCTAATCACAACAAGGAATATTAATTAGTGGCCTCGATGCTTCTACGGTTTGCGGTGGCCTCGACAACGCTTCTAGGGTTTGGGGTGGCCTCAACAACACTTCTAGGGTTTGGGGTGGCCTTGCCAATGCTCTTTTAACTTGGTAAATTTGGGTGGCCTCGACGCTTCTAGGGTTTGGGGTGGCCTCGGCAACGCTTCTAGGGTTTGGCCCGGACCGCCTCTCTCATGAATGTCCGACGTCCGGACCACCTCTCTCATGAATGTCAAACAAGGGATTTAACAAAATGGTGCCATTCTGGATGTGCAGAAAATGGTACCTATCTTTCCTGATCTCATCTACCCTTTTATATCTCATGTTGTCTAGTGTCAAAGGATTTAAGAAAACCATGGCTTCATCATTAGCCGGAAGTAACAGGTGCACGATGGTATGAAGCTCTCCAAAGTTATTTTGGAACGGAGTCCTGATAGGATAATTCGCTTTTTGGTACGAAGTTCAGCAAGAGCCTTTCGAATATCGCTATTTGGAAGGCCTTTGCTGAAATTCATACCAAAAAGCGAATTATCCTATCAGGACTCCGTTCCAAAATAATTGTGGAGAGCTTCATACCATCATGTGCCTGTTACTTCCGGCTAATTATGAAACCATGGATTTCTTCAATACTTTGACACAAGAGAATGTGCACATATAGAAGCGTAGATGAGATCGGGAAAAATATGGATGATCTTAATTATGCACATCCATAATGGGGGCATTCTTGATAAATCTCTTATAAATCTCGAGAGAGTTTGTCGAGTAGGGGTGGGAGGGGCTAGGAGATCGACAACGTTTTTCTCTAGGGTTTGGGTGTCCTCGAGACATGGTCGGGCGAGAAGGGGTTGATCGACGTCCCCCTCTTGACCCCTCGGTGATCCTTGACCCTCGACCCCTCGACGACCCTCGACCCCTCGGTGACCCTCGACCCTCTACCCTAGTTCCCGACGCTCGACCGCTCGGCGATCCTCGATACCCTCGTTCCTGATAAAAAATAAGAATTTATCAATTGCACTTGATACGTTTCGAGGACTCCTCCTCCCGAACACGAGAACATTTTAACTTAGTAAATTTCTATGAACAAAAAAATCATCATCGAACAAACTTAATATGAGTTTTAACATAGAACATTCATCGAGCAAGATCATCATGAACAACAATATGACACTAATTTCTATGAAAAAAATTCCACAAACCTCGACCCTCTACCCTAGTTCCCGACCCTCGACCGCTCGACGATCCTCGACACCCTCGTTCCCGATAAAAAATAAGAAGAGGAAGAAGAAGAAAAAAAAGAGGAGAAGAAGAAGGACTCCTCTATTCCTTCTTCTTCTCTTTTTTTTCTTCTTCTTCCTCTTCTTATTTTTTTCTCCTCTTCTTCCTCTCCTCTTCTTCTCCTTTTTCCTCTTCTTATTCTTATTTTCCGTTTTCCTCTCCTTCTTTTTCTTGTTCTTCCTTCTTCCTCTTTTCTTCTTTTTCCTTATTTTCCTTTTCCCTCTCCACTAACCTAAAATCTACTAACCTAAAATGCACTAATGGTACAACTAACCTAAAATGCACTAAATCAGCTATCATCTATCATCTGAACAAAAAAAGCATACATATATGAAAAAATCATCATATGAACAAAAATATTAATACATATATGAAAAAAATCATCATATGAACAAAAATATTATATGAACAAAAAAGCATACATCATCTATCATCAACATCATCATATCTACCATCAACATCATCTAACAAAAACATAAGAAAAAATGTATATGAACAAAGTATTGAAGCAAGCTAGCTAGGGGAGGAGGATCAGACAAGGAGGAAGGGGGCCGGTCGGACCGTAGCGCGGGGCGGCGAGGACCGGGGCGGTGACGGCGCGGGACAGGGGCAGCACGGCAACGAGGGCTCGCGGCAGGGGCGGCACGGCGATGGCGTCGGGGGCAGCAGCGCGCGCGGTGACGAGGGCTCGGGGCAGGAGCGCGGCGACGGCATCAGAGGCAGTGGCGACGACGTCGGAGGCAGGGCGAGGACGGTGACGGCGGGGCAGAGGGGCAGCCTGGCAGCGTCGTCGGAGGGATCGAAGACGAACTGAATGAAAATTTTCACAAGTGCTGCTTATATATACGAAGCATTGGTCCCGGTTCGTGGCACCAACCAGGACCAATGCCCCCCTCTAGTCCCGGTTGGTGCCACCAACCGGGACCAAAGGTCAGTTTTCAGCAGCCCAAAGGGCGGGAAAGAGGGACCATTGGTCCCGGTTGGCGGCACCAACTGGGACCAATGCACCCCTATCGTCTCGGTTGGTGCTACCAACCGGGACTAAAGGCCTTGCGCTGGCGCAATGCGGTGGGATGTTTAGTCCCACCTCGCTAGTTGAGAGAGCTCGAGAGTGGTTTATAAGCGCTGTTGCGCCCACCCTCTCGAGCTCCTCTCAACTGTAGGCTTTCGGACCTAATCTGTCACTCCTTGCCTGTGGGCCTACTGGGCCTGCTGCGGGCCTGAATCCTGGCCCATGGTTGGGTTTCTAGTCGTATTCAGGCCGTGGTGGCCCAGTAGGTGGCACTTTTTTTATTTATTTCAAGTTTTTTTGTTTTCATTTTTTGCTTTATTTATTTTATTTCGTTTCTACTTACAGCAAAATACTTACTGTTTTTAGTGATTCTTTTTGCTTTTAGGTAATCAAAATTATAAACTTTCTGTTAGTGCCATTAGTTTTCCAATTTGAATAGTTTAAATTTGAATTTTTTGAAATTTGTGTGAATCACTAGTTTGTGAATAACTTTACTATAAAAATAGATTTTTGAGTGATTCTTTTGCTGCTATTTAATATTACCGTGTTTTATCATTATATTCAATTTGGTAATTTTTAGGTTATTTGAAATGTCTGTTTTAATCAAAACAGATTTTGTTATTTTAGTTTGCTATTAAAATTTCAAACAAAAAATTCTTTATGAAAATTCTTTTGCTATTAATGTTTTGAACAAAAAATACTTTGATAATTTTAGTTGCATAAATTTTATATAGTTTTAGTTTCAAAATACTAGAGGTTTATAAAAGCTTTTTAGTTGATTCCCTTTGCTACTAGAGTTTCATTAAAGTTTTCTAGTTCATTCTTTTTGCTATTTGAGTTTCATTAAAGTTTTGTAGTTCATTATTTTTGCTATTAGAGTTTCATAAAAAATTTCTAGTTCATTCTTTTTGCTATTAGTTCATTCTTTGAGCTAAATGACCCTAAAATTGAAAAGCACTTCAAATGAACTCTGGAGAGGTTGAAAGTTGGCATGGTATCATCATTTCACGCACATAGCATGTGCTAAAAAGTTGAGTGGGTTACGGCAAAAACTGGATGCACTTCGTGTACAGAATGGACAATCTCTTTCGAAGTATCAGGGTTCCGGATGAAAACTCATTTGTTACAAAGGGATTTCATTTTTTTGAACTTATTTGAACTCCAGACTTTTTGTGTGTTCAAAATTCACCATTCAAAGCCACATCATCAATTTTCAACCCCTTTCTGACTTCATTTGTTATTTTTCATGCATTAACTGATTTTTTGAGCTATATGACCCTTAAATTGAAAAGCACTACAAATGAACTCTGAAAAGGTTGAAAGTTGGCATGGTATCATCATTTCACCCACATAGCATGCGCTAAAAAGTTGAGAGGGTTACGACAAAACTGGATGCACTTCGTGTACAAAACGGACAATCTCTTTCGAAGTACCAGGGTTTCATACGGAAACTTATCTGTTACAAAAGGCATTTCATTTCTTCACATGTAACTGCAGTGATATTCTAGATCAAAGGCATCATAATAATAGTTGTGGAGAGAAAGTCTTCACTTTTTCTTCGCTTGTGTCCTTTGCTTATTGCGCCGTAACCATAGATAATCTTCATCGTTTAACAGGGTGCTTGGGTCAGCCTTGACTTTGAAGGGAGGAATTTCATGAAACTTTTCATAATCTTCAAACATGTCTGTCTTGCCCTCCAATCCCAAGACGTCTCTTTTCCATGAAAGAACTATGTAGCGCTTTGGCTCATCGTATGATGTATTCGCTTTCTTATCTTTTCTTTTTCTCGGTTTGGCAGACATGTCCTTCACATAGAAAACCTACGCCACATCATTGGCTAGGACGAATGGTTCGTCTGTGTACCCAAGATTGTTCAGATCCACTGTTGTCATTCTGTACTGTGGGTCTACCTGTACCCCGCCTCCTGACAGATTGACCCATTTGCGCTGAAACAAAGGGACCTTAAAATCATGTCCGTAGTCAAGTTCCCATATGTCCACTATGTAACCATAATATGTGTCCTTTCCCCTCTTGGTTGCTGCATCAAAGCAGATGCCGCTGTTTTGGTTGGTGCTCTTTTGATCTTGGGCGATCGTGTAAATGTATTCCCATTTATCTCGTACCCTTTGTAAGTCAATACAGTCGAAGATGGTCCCCTGGCCAATGAGTACAGCTCATCAGAAACGGTGTTGTCACCCCAGAGACGTGTTTGCAACCAATTGCCGAAAGTCCTGATGTGTTCACATGTAATCGAGTCGTCACACTGCTCCAGGTGTTTGGAGCGCAGAATGTTCTTATGTTCATCGTCATACGTGGTCACCAAGGTAGAGTTCTGTAGAACTGTGTAGTGTGCTTGAGACCAAGAATGCCCGTCCCTACATATTATTGAGTCCCCCCTCCTGGCATGCCTTTTCCAGTCAGTCTCCCCTCATACTGCGATTGAGGGAGATGAATCTTCATAAGGTCAGGAATGAAGTCAACACAAAACCCAATGACATCCTCTGTTTGATGGCCCATGGAGATGCTTCCTTCTGGCCTAGCACGGTTAAGGGCATATTTCTTTATGACTCCCATGAACCTCTCAAAGGGGAACATATTGTGTAGAAATACAGGGCCCAGAACGACAATCTCGTCGACTAGATGAACTAGGACGTGCGTCATGATATTGAAGAAGGATGGTGGGAATACCAGCTCAAAACTGACAAGACATTGCGCAACATCAGTCCTTAAACTTGGTAGGATTTCTGGATCGATCACCTTCTGAGAGATTGCATTGAGGAATGCACATAGCTTCACAATGGCTAATCAAATGTTTTCCGATAGAAGCCCCCTCAATGCAATCGGAAGCGGTTGCGTCATAATCACGTGGCAGTCATGAGACTTTAGGTTCTGGAACTTTATATACGACGAGAAGCCAGACGGGACCTTCATACTGAGTAGGCATTCAAAGAAGATTTCCTTCTCTTCTTTGGTAAGAGCGTAGCTGGCAGGACCTTCATACTGCTTTGGAGGCATGCCGCCTTTCTCGTGCACGCGTTGCTGGTCCTCCCGTGCCTCTGGTGTATCTTTTGTCTTCCCATACATGCCCAGGAAGCCTAGCAGGTTCATGCAAAGATTCTTCGTCACGTGCATCATGTCGATTGAAGAGCGGACCTCTAGGTCTCTCCAGTAGGGTAGGCCCCAAAATATAGATTTCTTCTTCCACATGGGTGCGCGTCCCTTAGCGTCATTCGGAACATATAGTCCGTCGGGACCCTTTCCAAAGATTACATGTAAATCATTGACCATAGCAAGTATGTGATCACCGGTATGGATGGCGGGCTTCTTCCGGTGATCTGCCTCGCCTTTGAAATGCTTGCCTTTCTTTCGACATTGATGGTTTGTCGGAAGAAATCAACGATGCCCCAGGGACACATTCTTCCTGCATTTGTCCAAGTATATACTTTCGGTGTCATCTAAACAGTGTGTGCATGTGTGGTATCCCTTGTTCGTCTGCCCTGAAAGGTTACTGACAGCAGGCCAATCATTGATGGTTACAAACAGCAACGCATGCAGGTCAAATTCCTGTTGTTTGTGCTCATCCCACACACGTACACCATTTCCATTCCACAGCTATAAAAGTTCTTCAACTAATGGCCTTAGGTACACATCAATGTCGTTTCCGGGTTGCTTAGGGCCTTGGACGAGAACTGGCATCATAATGAACTTCTGCTTCATGCACAGCCAAGGAGGAAGGTTATACATACATAGAGTCACGGGACAGGTGCTGTGATTGCTGCTCTGCTCCCCAAAAGGATTAATGCCATTCGCGCTTAAACCAAACCATATGTTCCTTGCGTCACCTGCAAAGTCCTCCCAATAACTTCTCTCGATTTTTCTCCACTGCGACCCGTCAGCGGGTGCTCTCAACTTCCCGTCTTTCTTATGGTCCTCTCTGTGCCATCGCATCAACTTGGCATGCTCTTTGTTTCTGAACAGACGTTTCAACCATGGTATTATAGGAGCATACCACATCACCTTGGCAGGAACCCTCTTCCTGGGGCGCTCGCCATCAACATCACTAGGGTCATCTCGTCTTATCTTATACCGCAATGCACCGCATACCGGGCATGTGTTCTAATCCTCGTACGCACCGCGGTAGAGGATGCAATCATTAGGGCATGCATGTATCTTCTGCACCTCCAATCCTAGAGGGCATACAACCTTCTTTGCTGCGTATGTACTGTCAACAATTCGTTATCCTTTGGAAGCTTCTTCTTCAATATTTTCAGTAGCTTCTCAAATCCTTTGTCAGGTACACCATTCTCTACCTTGCACTGCAGCAATTCCAGTACAGTACCGAGCTTTGTGTTGCCATCTTTGCAATTGGGTACAACTCTTTTTTGTGATCCTCTAACATGCGATCGAACTTCAACTTCTCCTTTTCACTTTCGCACTGTCTCTTTGCATCAACAATGACCCGGCGAAGATCATCATCGGGCACATCGTCTGGTTCCTCTTCATCTTCAACTTCCCCCGTTGCAGCATCACCATATTCAGGGGCACATAGTTGTCATCATCCTCTTCTTCATTGTTGTCTTCCATCATAACCCCTCTTTCTCCGTGCTTGGTCCAAACATTATAGTGTGGCATGAAACCCTTATAAAGCAGGTGGGTGTGAATCGTATTCCCACAGCTAGGGCATGGACAACACATAAAACCATTCTTCTTGTTTGCCTCAGCCACTGCGAGAAAATTATGCACACCATCAATATACTCGGAGGTGCGTCTGTTACCGTACATCCATTGCCGGTTGATCTGCGTGCATTATATATAATTAAGTGTGTCAAAAACCATTACAGAACATCATGAATAGATAAGTGACAAAATTAATAGAAGTTCATCATCACATTCAAACCAAAGTACATACATAGTTCTCATTGAACAACATATAGCTCTCCAGAGCATCCAATTAAACCATACATTGAAACTATGTAAAATATTTCAATGCAACAACAAATGCGATCATAATCACAACTAAGGTAACAATTGATCCAACGGCATAATGATACCAAGCCTCGGTATGAATGGCATATTTTTTAATCTTTCTAATCTTCAAGCGCATTGCATCCATCTTGATCTTGTGATCACCGACGACATCCGCAACATGCAACTCCAATATCATCTTCTCCTCCTCAATTTTTTTTCAATTTTTCCTTCGAGAAATTGTTTTCTTCTTCAACTAAATTTAACCTCTCGGCAATAGGGTCGGTTGGTATTTCCGGTTCACATACCTCCTAGATAAAAAAATATATGGCACATTGGTCGGCATAATTGTCATAAACACTAAATGAACCAAATAGTTATAAAAGATAATATATACCATATCGGAATCATAGACAGGACGAGGGCCGACGGAGGCGGATACCAAAACCATCGCACTATATAATAACAAACAATAATAAAAGTAAGAAAATTACACAAGTATATATCTAAATCATACAAGTAAGATATTTTTTCTTGTCGAAAGAAGATAAGATCAAGAGGCTCACCACGGTGGTGCTGGCGACGAGATCGGCGCGGGCGATCGACGGCGGCGAGGACGGGGACGGGACAGGACGGACTGCCAAACCTAGACAAATCTCGAGGAAAATGGAGCTCGGACAAGGAGCTTCGAGACGAGAAAGCTTAAGTGTGGCTCGGGCATTTAATCGAACACCTCATGTGCATAGGAGGTGAGCTAGAGCACCACAAAGCTCTCCCCTCGCCGGCCAGAAAAAACAGAGCAATCCACTGCTCTGCTCGGGGACGAGGGGGTATATATAGGCATCTCATTGGTCCAGGTTCGTGGCTAGAACCGAGACCAAAGGGGGTCCTTTAGTCCCGGTTCCAGCCACGAACCAGGACCAATGGTTGAGGGCCAGGAGCGAGGCCCATTGGTCCCGATTCGTGTATGGAACCGGGACCAAAGGGGCCAGACGAACCGGGACCAATGCCCCACGAGGCCCGGTCGCCCCCTGGCCTCATGAACTATTTTCTACTAGTGTGAGTTATGTGTTTTTGTGACCAAAGATTGTTCGGAGTCCCGGATGAGATCACGGACATGACGAGGAGTCTCGAAATGTTTGAGAGGTAAAGATTGACATATTGGATGATGATATTCGGACACCGGAATGGTTCCGGAGTGGTTCAGTTATTTTTCGGAGTACCGGGAGGTTACCGGAACCCCCCCGGGAAGGTAATGGGCCATCATGGGCCATAGGGGAGAGAGAGGGGAGCCCACAAGGGGTGGCGCCCCACCATGGGCTGTCCGAATTGTACAAGGGGAAGGGGCGCGACCCCCCTTTCCTTCTCCCTCTCCCTTGAAGAAAATATGCCCTAGAGGAAATAATAAAGTTATTATTTATTTCCTTATTTCATGATAAATGTTTATTATTCATGCTAGAATTGTATTAACCGGAAACTTAGTACATGTGTGGATACATAGACAAACAGAGTGTCACTAGTATGCCTCTACTTGACTAGCTCGTTGAATCAAAGATGGTTAAGTTTCCTAGCCATAGACATGAGTTGTCATTTGATTAACGCAATCACATCATTAGAGAATGATGTGATTGACTTGACCCATTCCGTTAGCTTAGCACTTGATCGTTTAGTATATTGCTATTGTTTTCTTCATGACTTATACATGTTCCTATGACTATGATATTATGAAGCTCCCGAATACCGGAGGAACACTTTGTGTGCTACCAAATGTCACAACGTAACTGGGTGATTATAAAGGTGCTCTACAGGTGTCTCCGATGGTACTTGTTGAGTTGTCATAGATCGAGATTAGGATTTGTCACTCCGATTGTCGGAGAGGTATCTCTGGGCCCTCTCGGTAATGCACATTACTATAAGCCTTGCAAGGAATGTGACTAATGAGTTAGTTGCGGGATGATGCATTACGGAACGAGTAAGGAGACTTGCCGGTAACGAGATTGAACTAGGTATTGAGATACCGACGATCGAATCTCGGGCAAGTAACATACCGATGACAACGGGAACAACGTGTGTTGTTATGCGGTTTGACCGATAAAGATCTTCGTAGAATATGTCGAAACCAATATGAGCATCCAGGTTCCGCTATTGGTTATTGACCGGAGATGAGTCTTGGTCATGTCTACATAGTTCTCAAACCCGTAGGGTCCGCACGCTTAAAGTTCGGTGACGATCGGTATTATGAGATTATGTGTTTTGATGTACCGAAGGTTGTTCGGAGTCCCGGATAGGATCACGGACGTGACGAGGAGTCTCTAAATGGTCGATACATAAAGATCAATATATTGGACGGCTATATTCGGACACCGGAAGTGTTCCGGGTGATTTCGGAGAAAACCGGAGTGTCGGAAGGGGGCACCCTAGAGACACAACAGACATTGTTCTTCCCCGACACTCTGCTGGATCGTGAGTTCATGGGACGTCACCGAGCCGAACGTGTGTAGATCCCGGAAGTGCCGTACCTTCGGTGCTAGGATCGGTCGATCGTGAAGACGTACGACTACATCAACCGCGTTGTCATAACGCTTCCGCTTACGGTCTACGAGGGTACGTAGACAACACTCCCCCTCTCGTTGCTATGCATCACCATGATCGTGCGTGTGCGTAGGAATTTTTTTGAAATTACTACGTTCCCCAACATCCCTCTCCTTCCCCTTTCCCCCTCCGAAAGAAAGGAAAGGGGGAGCGACTAGGATTGGGAGTCCTAGTTGGTCCCCCCCATGGCGCGCCCCTTGTGGCCGGCCTCGTCCCCTCCTCATTTATATACGGGGGCAGGGGGCACCCCATAGCACATCAATTGTTCTCTTAGCCGTGTGCGGTGCCCCCTCCACAGTTTACTCCTCCGGTTATAGCGTCGTAGTGCTTAGGCGAAGCCCTGAGCGGATCACATCACCATCACCGTCACCACGCCGTCGTGTTGACAAAACTCCCCCTCGACACTTTGCCGGATCAAGAGTTCGAGGGACGTCATCAAGCTGAACGTGTGCAGAACTCGGAGGTGCCGTACGTTCGGTGCTTGATCGGTTGGATCGCGAAGACGTTCGACTACATCAACCGCGTTAAGTTAACGCTTCCGCTTTCGGTCTACGAGGGTACGTGGACACACACTCCCCCTCTCGTTGCTATGCATCTCCTATATAGATCTTGCGTGAGCGTAGGATTTTTTTTTTTTTGAAATTGCATGCTATGTTCCCCAACAATGGTGTCATACTATCTACCATGGCACCCCCAGCCCCGGGCGTCATGCAAATGGGCCATTTTGTGAAATTATTTTAGACTATGTTCATTTTCTTTAAAAGTTTCAGAAAAGAGCTAGATTTGTCAATTTTCACGACGATGGGGGCTTGGGCTTAGTGGGCTTCACCTTAATTTTGGCCTCTTTCCTTTGTGTCTATTCTTGACTTTATATTTGACATTTTCTTTTATTTATCTCATTCTTCGTCTTTGAGTGCTGTGGTTTGTACCATGTGCGGAATTGAGCATCCTCTGACGGATAACCCATGTTTTGTCTCTAAACATATTTACTTTATTTTTTTCCGGGAAGACATATTACTTATCTAAAATTACCCTGAAAAAATTATCTAAAATGGAGATATGTGTATGGGATGTTATACATGGCAGACTGTCAGCAGATCAATCTTGTAATAAATAATCCGATGATGATACGCGCATCCTTTGTAAACAAATGTAGGATGTTTTTACAGTTCAAATTAAATGGCAAAAACATCAGTTTACGGAGGAAATATTTTTCATCCTATAGTATTGTTATGTCAAACCTGATAATACTTGCCGAGCCAAACGGTAATACCCTTGAAAAATTCGTTGGTTAGTGGCAAGTAAATCAGTTAGTCCAGGAAAAAAAAGAGATACACTCAGTCAAGCGCGAGATACTTTCTTTTTTTTTGCAACAAAGAGAACATGTAACCAGTAGAGAGATACTTTTCCTTTTTCTGAAGGATTAAGAATGAAATTACAAGGAATTAGAAGAAATGCACCTTACATTGTGGAATTTTATCAAAAAAACAAATACACTTTATATAAAGGAACGAAGGGAGTTATTATTTTATTTTAGAGCAACCCCAGAAAATGGGACCAGATTATTTTTCCTCCTTTCGATCAGCATGTGTTTGTGCGATCAGGGTAATTTATCTGAAGTCCTGAACATGCAGGAGACAGACGGGCTCCTTGAAAGCATACGCTAAACGCTGGGGAAGAATGTAAAATGCGGATATACCCATTCTAGAAAAGAATCCGGATATACTGGAGCTGGAGCTACCTAGCTGCGTCCGTTCACGGTGTTTAAATCCAACTGGAGGTACGTAGTACTCTACAACTACAAGGCACTCCAATGCTCCAAGCAACAAGACAGAATACACCTTCCACCAGATCGAACGTAGCTAGAGCCGTACACTGCATTGCTGTTATAGCTGTACGGCGCTAGCTTTTCAGAAAGTGGTCCCGTCTCAAAACCCAGGGCCAAGTCCCAACTTGACGATGACTCGAGGTCTTTCTTATCCACACGAAGATTAGACACAACACATGAGTACGATCTTGCAGTCATGCTTATCAACGAGCTACTAATCGATATACCCCCCCTGCTAAAAAAGGGCACATATGGGTATATCTCGGTTGACCTGGGTCTATACAGCTTAACTAATAGTGTATCAAATTGACCAAGTAGGTTAACTGTCTCCTACTATCTTTGCCGTAAATTACTGATGGAATTTTATTACTCAGGTAAATGAAACTACCGAGTGTGCCATTCTCGGCTGAAAGTTCAGCAGCACCAACTCCTCCATCAATACTCATAGTCCCTGTCACTGGTCACGTGTCAGCTGAAAGCAAATAATGCACCTAGCTAGGCTAAGCATATCTATACATAGGCTACGTGCATGGCAGGTGCAGGACAGCAAAACATCAACAAAAAAATACGGGAACATCAACTCCGGAACGCTAGCTGCAAGGAAATACAGTATCTCGAATGGTCACACATTAAATGAGCATGCATGCATGCATGTGATCGTGCCACCTTTGTTGTCAAGGACACACCTCACCTCCATCTCCATGCATATGCATAGCTCTCTCTCCTCAAGGAGCGGAGTACTGCCTCTATAGGCTAGTAGAACATGCAGTCGATTCAATTCTCTTCAATGCAATACCTTTTCAGTGTTCCACAGCTTATCTGCTCAAACTGATCACAGGCTACATACTGATCGCAGTATATAGGAGTATATGTGTGTAGTGCATCATCAAGAAATATCTAGCGGCACGAATAGTATGGAAGCAAATAACGGCTAGCTTAATGCTTGTGTGCAACTGTGTAATGTGAATGCTGATCAACTACTAAGTAGGATCTGAGTAGTATGCTGAATGAAGAAAGTGGTTAGCTGGATGCATGCGTGCTACAATGGCTTATAGCTGTTGCAAGAAAGCTAGCTTAAGGCCCACGAAAGAAGACGAGTGGAAAGAAACCTAGCTAGCTAGCTGGCTAGGTGGCCACAATGCAATGTCCGGTCTTTCTTGCTACATGACACCTAAAAAGAACCATGTTCACACATGCACGGTAGGGTCGGCAGCATTGGCACCGTGGGCCGGCGAGCACAGCTGTGCCTGTGTGCTCGTCTACGTAGTGCGCACTATTAGTTCCCGGTCTTGACAGTTGAGGCCGGCTTAACTAAAGAATCACCTTTTCCTGAAGATGGGCCATATATAGGTACGTTTTTAGTACTACTACTGTGTGAAGAGATCTGAATCTTATACACGTACTACCATCGAATCGATCGACGTGGACAGGGCATCACGAGCAAATCGAACAAGATTAAGATTAGTACTCCCTCTGTACTATGGTGATCTAAACGCTTTTATATTTCTTTACATAGGGAGAACGTATAAAAGGAGGAGAAGAGTGAGCGTGGCATAGAAACCTTTTAGCCACTGCATATCTCTATCTCTTTTATTTAACTTATCAAGTGTAGATTTGGAGGCTAATTAACGACCGAGCTAGCTAGGCAGCCATGCACGCACAGGCGCGGGATAATTAACCTAGCAGCGCATGCAAGTGGAGGGGAGCACGCATGGGTTTGTCGGCCACTTCCACCGGCCGGTCCTGCCTGGTACGACTCGTTGACTGCTACATGCATCGACCCTGGCTGTGGCTGGCCGGCCGGCTCGATCGCCTTGGCAGCATGCAGCGTGCTAGCTAGCTCCGGCCTCCGGCCGGCCTCTCCCACGGCCTTGGGTTCGGGAAATCACTGGTACATGCGTGTACGGCCGGGAACAGCAGCTAGTGCATGGCATGCACGCATGCACGCACCATGCGTGCTGGTACCTAGACTCCTAGAGATGCAAGGTATTGCTATGGCATCCTTAATTCCCCATATGTATGCTACGTACGGCGACTTCGTTGTCATTACCGCTCGATTCATGCACGATGCACGAGTGTTTTAAGAACGAAGTTGAGAAGAGGACGGCAAAGTAATCACGTAACATGCAGTAGAAAAAACCAATGAGGAGTATGTAAGCATGCATCCAATATGAACAAACAAAAGATTACCGGCACAAGAGAACAAGGGAGTACGTGCTAGATAAACTGTGGCCACACAAACAAACAGCATAAGATAAGGTTTACCAAGCCAGAGTACTTACTATAAGCGAGCAGATGCTTACTCCTAAGTAACACATAAGCAAACAAACATATACAGTACTCATATATGCACATCGATGAAACTAATATATAGCTACCGACCTTGGCTACAAGCTAACTCCTCATAACTAGCTGGTCTTACTTATGGGTCATGCTCGATCAGGCCTGCAAGATGGCGCCTACAACTACTAGTTTCTAACAAAGGACGTCCTTGAGCAGCTTGTACCTGCGGCCTCCCACCTTGGTCGACCCTCGCCGCCCGCTCTCCTGGTCGCCGCCGGTTGCCGCCTTGTCGATCCTGCCGGAGTAGCCCGTCGTGGTCGAATCCTGGTTGACGGAGGCCTGCTGCTTCCCAGATGTAGACGCGCTCCTCCTGGCCTTCCCAGAGACGTCGCTGAGGCACCAGTCGCACATGTCGGCCCCCGCCGAGGCCGGTGCCCCGTCGCCGTAGTAGTTCGTGCAATAGCTGCATGCAGGCACCGCATATATGAGAAAGATCGATGTACTAGTGCAAGATTAGCTAGAAGACATACATGTACTAGCTAGTGGTTGGTCACTCATGGTGAGTGACGGTGACTCATCCATTCATATCAAGAAGTGGCGGAGGGCAGCGAGGGGGGAGGAAGAAGAAGAGATACTTACGAGTGCTGGAAGCGGTAGCGGCAGCGCGCGCACCGGAAGAGCTTGTCGGGGAAGCCGATGTCCCCGCACATGGAGCAGACGGTGGCGGTGCCGCCGTCCATGGGGAGATGAGATGTGGAGGTAGCACAAGAGCGAGGCAAGATCAGGAAGGAATGTCTATCAGGGACAGAAGATGGGTTGGGTGGGAGGCGGGAGGGTAGAGGGGTGGACATGTAGGGGTGAGGGCTGAAGAGGGTCCGAGGCGTATTAAATACGAGAGAGAGAAAGGTGGAGAGGTGGAGGAAGGGGGGCGCACACGACAACCTTAACCCGGCGACCAGACAGTACACATCCATCTCAAACAACGCACGGCAGCATATATAAAAAAAATTCTCATTGCACGGTGAATTGCTGAATTGGCTAGATAGATCTACCCGAGTCGGTGCATGCATATGCGGGCACCAGTGCTTGCCACCGCTTCCATGATCAAGATTCAAGCCGCCGTGAAAAACTTCTAGCCAAGTCCAGTTGAAGAGAAACGGATGCTGGGTGGGCTGAAGCTACACATGAATATCTCCGGGTCGACGTCTTTCCAGTTTTACTACTAGTAGGCGCGAAAAGCGGCAACAAACTGCCGAACGATTGATTGGCATGTGAAATGAAACGTACAGTTACTAGTGGACACTGCGTGTACTCTAATTGCCTAAGCTGCTAGCTAGTCCGAGCTGTTGTATAGATGAACCGTGCACGTACGCATTTTAGGTGTCCTTTCCCCCCAAATAAGTCGGTTCTATGGTGACGCTTTCACGAAAGTCCCAACTGGATTTCGACCGAAACAAATTTAGCTAGCCTATTTGCTACTAGCTCCAGCTTGCTTGCAAAGCAAGGTTCGGTTGGATGGTTAGGAGGTCATTGCTATCTTAGCTCATCAGGGTTCAACTCCTAGACACCTGTGCTCGCATTTATTGGATTTATTTCAGGCATTCAAGTGATGTGCATTCAGTGGGAGAAGATGTTCCGTCGACTAAATCATAAGATGTTGTGTCAGCCCAGTCACTTGGAGGTCCTCACAGGGATAAGGTGTGTATGTGTGCGTTCATACAGGAGAGTGTACGTGCGTATATATGAGTGTATGTGTATGTGTTAAAAAAACTGTAAGTGCATCTAGTGCCCCTTAGTGATTTTGGTGTATTGAAGACTTATAGGTTAAGGGACTAATGTGTTTATGAGTGTACACAAGTCTATAAGTCTATGAGGAGTTTGATATTTACAGAGAAAGTCGACCCCTAAAAATGAAGTTCTTCGACTGAAGATTTTGGATTTCTGAAGACTTTCTGAAAACTTTGAAAGTGAAGAAATTGGTGTGACCTTGAAGACTTAGTATTCATTTGAGGAACATGAAGCGTGAAGACTTTTGTTTTCGTAGTTTCATTTTCTCTTTCTTGAGTCATAGGAAACACTGTACTGTTAAACGGGGTCGAGGAAATACTAAGGAAAAATTTACATGTGATGCTCAACTCAAAATCCTACACCTACCAATTCCTTCGACTGAAGCCATTAGAAATCTCATACAGTTCAGTCATATTCTTCAGTGACAGAGACGAAGTTCTTCTGGTCTCTGAGGAATTTGTTCTGACTAAGGAGTTAGGAATTCGCCAGTGCGGATTGCCTACACAGTGAGGAACATGATAGCCCTGAGGAATTTGAACCTCAAATTTCCGACCGTTGCTGTGCTATGCGCCAGCTGTCCCAAAATATCTACCCACCTAACGGTCATATTATTGAAGGGCATTTATGTCTTATCATGCGGGCAGCTCCCTAGGCTATAAATAGCCGCCCTCTACAACCACTAGCTGGTTGGCTGCTCCGAGAGAAACTGACACTTTTCATTTGAGAGCATCCCATCCTCCGAGGACTTTGAGCGAAAATCATCAAGTGAGGAAAAACCCCAAACCCAAACACCTACAAACCCAAAGTGATTGAGCATCACTGAAGAGATTGATCCTGCGTGGATCCGACGCTTGTTACCTTTAAAGGCTGTGCTTCTTCCAGACGGTTAGGCGTCATGGTCTAGAGCATCCAAGAGGAAATTGTGGATCGCCGAGTGACCGAGTTTGTGAAGGTTCGGAAGTCACCTGAAGACTTACCACGAGTGATTGGACGAGGTCTGTGTGACCTTAGTTCAAGGAGAATACGGTGAGGACTGTGTGTCCGGGACTGGGTGTCCTCACGTTTAAATACCTAGCCGCTCCAACCAGACGTACAACTGAGACAGCAGTTGGAACTGGTCTACCAAATCATTGTCTTCACCAAGCCAACTGGTTCTATTTCCTCAACTCTTTCATTTCCTCATTCCTGTGTTGTGCAATTGTTCATATCTGTGTTTGAAGACTTCGGCTGAAGACTTTCTCAATTTCCTCAGTTCAATTTACTCAGTCTGTTTGTCTTCATCCTGTGTTATCCTGTGTTTACGCTTTCTGTACTCTGTGCTTGTTTTCATTTCATCATGATGACTATGCTTTTGTTCTGCTATGCATACATTTGAGTACTTATTCCGCTGCAAGTAGTTCTTTGCTAAGGAATTTCCTCACCCACAAATTCCTCAGTGAAGAATTTATAAAAATCACCTATTCACCCCCCTCTAGTCGATATAACGCACTTTCAATTGGTATCAGAGCAAGGTACTCCCTTGTTCTGTGTGATTTTGGTTTAACCACCTGGAGTTTTAGTTATGTCGACCGCAAGTATGATCAAGGTCTCTGCTGGGTGTCCTACCTTCGATGGGACGAACTACCCCTACTGGAAGAATAAGATGCGAATGCATCTTGAGGCAATTGATAACGATCTCTGGTATGTTGTGGAAAAAGTTGTTCCCTCTGTCTCACCCTCACTGAACGCTGCCGATGTGAAGAGATTCAAGCAACTCGATTCTCAAGCGAAGAATATCATATGTGGCCATCTGAGCAAAGGACAATATGGAAGAGTGAGTGCTTTGGAAACTGCTAAGCTTATCTGGGATAGGCTGTCCAAAGTAAATGAAGGAGTCTCAACACAGCGTGACTCTCGAGTTGATGTTCTTCGCAATCTCTTCAACCGCTTCAAAAGACTCGACAATGAGAATGTTCAACAAACCTTCGATCGCCTCACTGACATCTCAAATGAGTTTCAAGCACTTGGTGCCACTGACATCACCGACCACGAGGTGGTGAAGAAACTGCTGAGATCGCTTGATTCCTCATTTGATACTCTGGCCTTGATGATACAAGAGCGTGCTGATTACAAGTCACTTGATCCCGCTGATATCCTCGAAAGGCTAAACACTCATGAGTTCCAGTTTGCTGAAAAGAGAGATCTCTATGGTTCGAGCTATGGCAGATCACGTGCACTGAAGGCCAAAGCAGTTTCTGAGTCTGAAGATGAAGACTCTGAAAGCGGTCTTGATGATCCTGAAGAACTGAGTCATGATCTAGCACTGCTTGTGAAGAAATTCCAGAAGCTCTCAAGACGTGGTCGCTTTGGAAGACCCTCAAGGAGCAATGATTCCTCATCCAGTGACTACAAGAAGAGACTTTGTCACAAATGCAAGAAACCAAGACACTACATTCAAGATTGTCCTCAGTGGGAAAAGGAATCAAAGAAGAAGAAATATAAGGATTACAGTTCTGATGATACAAAGAAAAAGAAGAAGTCCTCAAAATCTTCATCATCAAAATCCTCAAAGTCTTCATCTCACAAGAAGAGTAGCTCCAAGAAGGCTCGGGCATTCATTGGCAAGGAAATGGACTCTGAGGCTGAATCTGAAGAAAATGAGGAAGAGGAGGCATATGAGGATTCCGAATCCGGTGTGGCGAGCCTAGTCCTCGCTACTGCATTCGTCAGCAAGTCTATCTTCAACTCTGAAGAAAATTACCTCACCAACAAGGCTGATGAAGGCAATGATGACTACGCTCCCACCTATTGCTTCATGGCAAAGGGTGCCAAGGTACTCAAATATGCCTCATCTGAATCAAGTGAAAATGAATCTGATGAAAACCTTAAGCCTAGCTATTCTAAACTTGCTAAGATTGCTATGAAACAACAAAGGCCCTTGAAAAGGTTCAAATCATGCTAGACAAGAGTGATGATATGTTGGGTGAAGAAATGGTCGCACTAAAACCTTGACTGAAAATCTTCAGAGACTTCAGACTAGGTATGACAACCTTCAAGGTCATCATAACACTCTTTTGTCTGATCATGAGAAGCTTTCTTATGAATTTCTTCAAAGAAAGCAAGATCTAGAGAAGCTAAAAGTGATTTATGAAGATCTTCAGAAGGAGCGCGATTCATTACTTGCTCAACAAATCAGCGCTACTCAGGAAGAATTTGTTCCTCCATGTTTGAAATGCATTAAACGTGAATCTGCTAATTCTTCACCTGAATGTTCAAATGCTACAAATTCCTCAACTGTCTCTGCAATCACTAATTCCTCATCTGAGGACATTGCTAGTATCACTAATGATGCAGGGCTGAAGGAATTGTACATGACAGGCATGTACAAAAGTCTCAAAGGGCATCAGACTCTTTGTGATGTGCTTAAAAAGCAGATCCTCAACAGAAACCCTAGGAAAGAGGGTATTGCATTTGAGAGAAAACTCAATGCTGATGGTACATGTTGGGAGCCTAAGTAGTACCCCAAAACCTCATGGGTTACTGCCAAGGGACCTCCAGTTGATCCATCTAACTTATCTGACTTTACATGTGAATCTCCTCATTCTTCTGATGAGTCATTTGACTCCAACTATAAACTGTTCAAAAATCAGAATGGTGAAGTATTTGCTAGATATGTTGGCACTAACTACAGGAACGGTTCTCCTATGAAGAAAATCTGGGTTCCCAAAGGATGCCTTGAAAGTCTTCAGGTGAATGTCCTCATGACACCACCTGTGAGGAATAGGAACCCCAGATCAAATTCTTCATATGGACCAAATTCTTCATATGGATCCAAGTCCTCATACGGACCAAATTCCTCACATGGATCAAATTCCTCAAGAGGATCAAAGTCCTCATATGAACATCATCGTGCTAACAACTCTGTTTCGCAGGGAGGAGCCAAGGGCTATGAATATGAGCATTATTATTCTAATCATTATGTTCATAAGTCCTCGAAGAATTTCTCTGCTTATTCATATGCTTACCCTAACTTCTCTTATGTGAAACGAAACGGATTGGCTTCTATGCCACCTTTCTCATATGGAGCTCACAGAGTGATGAACTCTTTGCCACCCCTTCAGATGTGGGTGGTGAAGAAAAAGAACTAATCTCTTCTGCAGGGTCAGGTCTCCAGACGTACTTGAATGTCTGAAGAATTTGCTGGAGACCTGAAGTATGCCTAAAAGGACGCAGGCTAATCATGAAGAAATGAACTTTCATTTCTCATGTCCTCATACTGCTTTATCTGTTCTATTGCTTGATGAAATTGATCTGATGAATTGATGTCATATTCTTCACTGATGAAGTATATGAAGTTCGTAAGCTGCACTAATTCATCTGCAGGATGATCAACCCAAAGCCAATGAGTGGGTCCTCGATAGTGGATGTACAAATCACATGACTGGTGACAAGAATCTATTGATTGATGCTCCCTTATCACCATCGCATCTGAAGCATATCATCTTCGCTGACAAAGGCAAAAATCAGGTATTGGGTCTAGGTAAGGTTGCGATCACAAAGGATCGACACATGGACAAAGTCATGCTTGTCGAGTCCTTAGGATACAACCTCATGTCTGTCTCAATGCTTTGTGATCTTGATATGGTAGTTGTCTTTGGCAAGTATCGTTGTGTTGTGGTTATGGAAGCTGACAATTCCAAAGTCTTCGAAGGCTTTAGGAGAGGAGACTTATATATTGTTGATTTCTCTACAGGACCGCAACCAGCCGTGTGCCTACTTGCAAAAGCTTCAGAAGGATGGCTATGGCATCGACGACTTGGTAATGCAGGCATGAGGAATTTGCGCACGCTTGCGAAGAAGAAGCATGTCATTGGCATTGAGAATGTCAAATTCCTCAAGGATCACCTATGTGGAGCTTGTGAAGCTGGAAAGATGACCAAGGCTAAGCATCCAGCGAAGACTATCATGACCACTACTCGACCATTCGAATTGCTCACATGGACCTCTTTGGTCCTAACCATTACTCAACTGTCACAAATGACGCATCTCTCAATGGGCTTGTTATTGTTGATGATTACTCTCGTTACACATGGGTACACATTGTTACTTACAAACATGAAGTGCAGGAAGTCTTCAAACGATTTTCCTCGAGGGCTTCAACCAACTTTGGTGTGAAGATCAAGCACATCAGAAGTGACAATGGAACTGAGTTCAAGAATTCTGGTCTTGATGACTATCTTGATGAACTTGGTATTACTCATGAGTTATCTGCTCCTTACACTCCTCAGCAAAATGGCGTCGTGGAGCGCAAGAACAGAACTCTTGTTGAGATGGCTCGCACTATGCTTGATGAGCACAAGACGCCTCGTCACTTCTGGATTGAGGCAATTTATACTGCGTGCCACATCATCAACAGGGTATATCTTCACAAATTCTTCAAGAAGACTGCCTATGAACTCCTCACTGACAAGAAACCCAATGTGAATTATTTCAAAGTCTTCGGTGCTAAATATTGGATTAGAGATCCTCATCACAATGCTAAATTTGCACCGAAAGCACATGAAGGTTTTATGCTTGGTTACGGAAAGGACTCGCACACCTACAGAGTCTTCAACACCGTTCTTCACAAGGTTGTTGAAACTGTAGATGTGCGGTTCGAATGAAACTGATGGCTCGCAAAGAGAGCACCTACCCTCTGTGATAGATGAACCAGTACCTGAGGAAACTATCAAGTTCAAGGCTACTGAGGATGTCATTCCTACCGAAGAATCTGCTGAAGAATTCATTCCAGAACGTGAAGAACGTCGAGCTAATGCACCTGAAGAAATTGCTGAAGAAAATGCTGATCAAATTCCTCGACGACAACCTACTCATCCTCGCGTTGCAAAAGAAGTGCAAGTTGAGAAGATCATCGATGACATTGAAGCACCAGGTCCTCTCACACGCTCAAAAGCTTCACATTTATCTAACTTTTGTGGGCACTATGCTTTTGTCTCTATCTCAGAGCCCACTAAGGTAGATGAAGCATTTCTGGAGCCTGAGTGGATTCAGGCCATGCAAGAAGAATTACACCAGTTCGAGCTCAACAACGTTTGGGAACTGGTCAATCGTCAAGATCCTCGCAAACACAATATCATTGGCACAAAGTGGATCTACCGCAACAAGCAAGATGAAAATGGCCTTGTGGTGAGGAATAAGGCACGGCTAGTAGCTCAAGGCTACACACAGGTTGAAGGAATTGATTTCGATGAAACTTTTGCACCTGTTGCTAGACTTGAAGCTATTCTCATATTACTTGCTTATGCTAACCATCATGATATCACTTTATATCAAATGGATGTGAAAAGTGCATTCCTCAATGGTAAGCTTGAGGAAGAAGTATATGTTGCTCAACCCCCAGGTTTTGAAGATCCTAAGCATCCTGACAAAGTCTTCAGACTAAATAAGGCCCTCTATGGCCTCAAGCAGGCCCCTCGGGCGTGGTATGATACTTTGAAGGAATTCCTCATGAAGAAAGGCTTCAAACCCGGTTCACTCGACCCTACTCTTTTCACTAAATCATATGATGATGAATTGTTTGTATGCCAAATATATGTTGATGACATCATCTTTGGCTGTACTGACCAACGTTATAGTGATGAATTTGCCTATAAGATGAGTGAAGAATATCAAATGTCTATGATGGGAGAGTTGAAATTCTTCTTAGGTCTTCAAATTCGTCAACAGCGCAATGGCATATTCATATCTCAGGAGAAATACCTCAAGGATGTACTGAGGAAATTTGGCATGCAAGATTGCAAAGGCGTCAAAATTCCTATGCCCACAAATGGCCATCTGTGCACTGATGAAAATGGTATTGACTTCGATCAAAAGGTATACCGCTCCATGATTGGTTCTTTATTGTACTTATGTGCATCTAGGCCAGATATTATGCTTAGTGTTTGCATGTGTGTCCGATTTCAAGCTACACCAAAGGAATCACACCGTAAGGCTGTCAAGCATATTCTTCGATATCTAGCTCACACACCAACACTAGGATTATGGTACCGCAAGGGCTCGGCTTTTGATCTCGTTGGATATTCTGACTCTGACTATGCTGGTGATCGTGTGGATCACAAGTCAACATCTGGTACATGTCATTTCCTCGGACGATCTTTGGTATGTTGGTCCTCGAAGAAACAGAACTGTGTATCACTGTCTACTGCTGAAGCTGAGTACATTGCTGCTGGTTCTTGCTGTGCTCAATTGCTGTGGATGAAGCAAACTCTCAAGGACTACGGCGTCAACGTGAAGAATGTGCCTCTCTTCTGTGACAATGAGAGTGCCATCAAGATTGCTCACAACCCACTTCAGCACTCAAAGACAAAGCACATTCAGATTCGTCATCATTTATCGCGATCATGTGTTGAAGGGCGACATTTCCATTGAGCATGTGAAGACTGAAGAACAGCTAGCCGATATCTTCACAAAGCCCTTGGATGAGAAGAGATTTAGCAAGTTGTGGTGTGAGCTAAATATCCTAGAATCTTCGAATGTTCTTTGAAAAGGACACTCATCCTAACACTTATGCAAAATTGATGATTTAGATGTGCAACACATGAAGAAACGTTTTTCTTCAATCAATGAAGAATAACACTCTAAGTGTGAAGAAATTAATGAAGAATTTGATTCTCAGAGCCCTACGACAATTGTACGCGGTGTCTGAAATCATCATTCTTATACGGTGGGTCACGCCACCACAAAAGTTGAAAATCTTCAATTTGAGTTTTTCCTCAGTTTTTGA